>NW_018745001.1:0-87835 GCF_001683475.1 Chenopodium quinoa
GACTTTCATTTGATTCATTTAGCTTTGCTTGAATGTGTTTGACTTTCATTTAATTCAATTAGCTTTGTAGAATGTATTTAACTTTCATTTGAATCAAATTACTTTGTTTGAATGTGTTTGACTTTCATTTGATTCAATTAGCTTTGAAGAATGTATTTGACTTTCATTTGATTCAAATAGCTTTGTTTGAATGTGTTTGACTTTTATTTGATTCAATTAGCTTTGTTTGAATGTGTTTGACATTCAATATGATTCAATTAGCTTTGTTTGAATGTGGTTTAACTTTATTTGATTCATTTAGCTTTGTATGAATGTGTTTGACTTTCATTTGATTCAATTTGCTTTATAGAATGCATTTCACTTTCATTTGATTTAAATAACTTTGTTTGAATGTGTTTGTTTTTTATTTGATTCAAATAACTTTGTTTGAATGTGTTTGACTTTCATTTGATTCAATTAGCTTTGTAGAATGTATTTGACTTTCATTTGATTCGAAAGATTTGTTTGAAGGTGTTTGACTTTCATTTGATTCAATTAGCTTTGTTTGAATGTGTTTGACTTTCATTTGATTCAATTAGCTTTTTAGAATGTATTTGACTTTTATTTGATTAAATTAGCTTTGTAGAATGTATTTGACTTTCATTTGATTCGAAATATTTGTTTGAAGGTGTTTGACTTTTATTTGATTTAAAAGACATTGTTTGAATGTGTTTGACTTTCATTTGATTCAATTAGCTTTGTTTGAATGTGTTTGACTTTCATTGATTCAATTAGCTTCGTAGAATGTATTTGACTTTCATTTGATTCAAATAGCTTTGTTTGAATGTGTTTGACTTTCATTGATTCAATTAGCTTCGTAGAATGTATTTGACTTTCATTTGATTCAATAGCTTTGTTTGAATGTGTTTGACTTTCGTTTGATTCAATTAGCTTTGTAGAATGTATTTAACTTTTATTTGAATCAAATTACTTTGTTTGAATGTGTTTGACTTTCATTTGATTCAATTAGCTTTGAAGAATGTATTTGACTTTCATTTGATTCAAATAGCTTTGTTTGAATGTGTTTGACTTTTATTTGATTCAATTAGCTTTGTTTGAATGTGTTTGACATTCATATGATTCAATTAGCTTTGTTTGAATGTGTTTAACTTTATTTGATTCATTTAGCTTTGTATGAATGTGTTTGACTTTCATTTGATTCAATTTGCTTTGTAGAATGCATTTCACTTTCATTTGATTTAAATAACTTTGTTTGAATGTGTTTGTTTTTTATTTGATTCAAATAGCTTTGTTTGAATGTGTTTGACTTTCATTTGATTCAATTAGCTTTGTAGAATGTATTTGACTTTCATTTGATTCGAAAGATTTGTTTGAAGGTGTTTGACTTTCATTTGATTCAATTAGCTTTGTTTGAATGTGTTTGACTTTTATTTGATTAAATTAGCTTTGTAGAATGTATTTGACTTTCATTTGATTCGAAAGATTTGTTTGAAGGTGTTTGACTTTTATTTGATTTAAAAGGCATTGTTTGAATGTGTTTGACTTTCATTTGATTCAATTAGCTTTGTTCGAATGTGTTTGACTTTCATTGATTCAATTAGCTTCGTAGAATGTATTTGACTTTCATTTGATTCAAATAGCTTTGTTTGAATGTGTTTGACTTTCATTTGATTCAATTTGCTTTGTAGAATGTATTTGACTTTCATTTGATTCAAATAGCTTTGTTTGAATGTGTTTGACTTTCTTTTGATTCATTTGCTTTGTAGAATGCATTTCACTTTCATTTGATTTATATACCTTTGTTTGAATGTGTTTGACTTTCATTTAAATTAAAAAGCTTTTTTTGAATGTGTTTGACTTTCTTTTGATTTAAAGTCATTGTTTGAATGTGTTTGACTTTCATTTGATTCAATTAGTTTTGTTTGAATGTGTTTGACTTTCATTGATTCAATTAGCTTCGTAGAATGTATTTGACTTTCATTTGATTCAAATAGCGTTGTTTGAATGTGTTTAACTTTCATTTGATTCAATTAGCTTTGTAGAATGCATTTCACTTCCATTTGATTTAAATAACTTTGTTTGAATGTGTTTGACTTTCATTTGATACAATTAGCTTTGTAGAACGTATTTGACTTTCATTTGATTCAAATAGCTTTGTAGGAATGTTATTGACTTTCATTTAATTCAATTTGCTTTGTAGAATGTATTTGACTTCCATTTGATATAAATAGCTTTGTTTGATCGTGTTTGACTTTCATTTGATCCAATTAGCTTTGTAGAATGTATTTTGCTTTCATTAGATTCAAATAGCTTTTGTTTGAATGTGTTTGACTTTCATTTGATTTAATTTGCTTTGTAGAATGCATTTCACTTTCATTTTATTTATATAGCTATGTTTGAATGTGTTTGATTTTAATTTAAGTTAAAAAAGCTTTTTTTGAATGTGTTTGACTTTCATTTGATTTAAAAGGCTTTGTTTAAATGTGTTTGACTTTTAATTTGATTCAATTAGCTTTGTAGAATGTATTTTACTTTTAATTTGATTTAATTAGCTTTGTGTGAATGCATTTGACTCTCATTTGATTCAATTAGCTTTGTTTAAATGTGTTTGACTTTTAATTTGATTCAATTAGCTTTGTAGAATGTATTTTACTTTAATTTGATTTAATTAGCTTTGTGTGAATGCAATTGACTCTCATTTGATTCAATTAGCTTTGTTTGAATGTATTTGACTCTCATTTGATTCAAATAGCTTTGTTTGAATGTGTTTCACTTTTATTTGATTCAATTAGCTTTGTAGAACGTATTTTGACTTTCATTTGATTCAAATAGCTTTGTTTGAATGTGTTTGACTTTCATTTGATTCAATTAGCTTTGTAGAATGTATTTGACTTTCATTTGAGTCAAATAACTTTGTTTGACTGTGTTTGACTTTCATTTGTTTCAATTTGCTTTGTAGAATGTATTTGACTTTCATTTTCTTCTTGTAGCTTTGTTTGAATGTGTTTGACTTTCTTTTGATTCAATTAGCTTTGTATAAAGCATTTCACTTTGATTTACTTTAAATAACTTTGTTTGAATGTGTTTGACTTTCATTTGATTCAATTAGCTTTGTTTGAATGTGTTTTGACTTTCATTTGATCCAATTAGCTTTGTAGAATGTATTTTGCTTTCATTAGATTCAAATAGGTTTGTTTGAATGTGTTTGACTTTCATTTGATTTAATTTGCTTTGTAGAATGCATTTCACTTTCATTTTATTTATATAGCTTTGTTTGAATGTGTTTGATTTTAATTTAAATTAAAAAGCTTTTTTTTGAATGTGTGTGACTTTCATTTGATTTAAAAGGCTTTGTTTAAATGTGTTTGACTTTTAATTTGATTCAATTAGCTTTGTAGAATGTATTTTACTTTTATTTGATTTAATTAGCTTTGTGTTAATGCATTTGACTCTCATTTCATTCAATTAGCTTTGTTTAAATGTGTTTGACTTTTAATTGGATTCAATTAGCTTTGTAGAATGTATTTTACTTTAATTTGATTTAATTAGCTTTGTGTGAATGCATTTGACTCTCATTTGATTCAATTAGCTTTGTTTGAATGTGTTTGACTTTCATTTGATTCAATTAGCTTTGTAGAATGTATTTTACTTTAATTTGATTTAATTAGCTTTGTGTGAATGTGTTTTGACTCTCATTTGATTCAATTAGCTTTGTTTGAATGTGTTTGACTTTCATTTGATTCAATTAGCTTTGTAGAATGTATTTTACTTTAATTTGATTTAATTAGCTTTGTTTGAATGTATTTGACTCTCAATTGATTCAAATTGCTTTGTTTGAATGTGTTTGACTTTCATTTGATTCAATTAGCTTTGTAGAATGTATTTGACTTTTATTTGATTCAAATAGCTTTGTTTAAATGTGTTTGACTTTCATTTGATTCAATTAGCTTTGTAGAATGTATTTTACTTTAATTTGATTTAATTAGCTTTGTGTGAATGTGTTTGACTCTCATTTGATTCAATTAGCTTTGTTTGAATGTGTTTGACTTTCATTTGATTCAATTAGCTTTGTAGAATGTATTTTTACTTTAATTTGATTTAATTAGCTTTGTTTGAATGTATTTGACTCTCATTTGATTCAAATAGATTTGTAGAATGTATTTGACTTTCAATTGATTCAAATAGCTTTGTAGAATGTATTTGACTTTCATTTGATTCAAATAGATTTGTTTGAATGTGTTTGACTTTCATTTGATTCAAATAGCTTTGTAGAATGTATTTGACTTTCATATGATTCAATTAGCTTTGTTCGAAAGTGTTTGACTTTCATTTGATTCATTTAGCTTTGCTTGAATGTGTTTGACTTTCATTTAATTCAATTAGCTTCGTAGAATGTATTTAACTTTCATTTGAATCAAATTACTTTGTTTGAATGTGTTTGACTTTCATTTGATTCAATTAGCTTTGAAGAATGTATTTGACTTTCATTTGATTCAAATAGCTTTGTTTGAATGTGTTTGACTTTTATTTGATTCAATTAGCTTTGTTTGAATGTGTTTTGACATTCATATGATTCAATTAGCTTTGTTTGAATGTGTTTAACTTTATTTGATTCATTTAGCTTTGTATGAATGTGTTTGACTTTCATTTGATTCAATTTGCTTTGTAGAATGCATTTCACTTTCATTTTGATTTAAATAACTTTGTTTGAATGTGTTTGTTTTTTATTTGATTCAAATAGCTTTGTTTGAATGTGTTTGACTTTCATTTGATTCAATTAGCTTTGTAGAATGTATTTGACTTTCATTTGATTCGAAAGATTTGTTTGAAGGTGTTTGACTTTCATTTGATTCAATTAGCTTTGTTTGAATGTGTTTGACTTTCATTTGATTCAATTAGCTTTTTTAGAATGTATTTGACTTTTATTTGATTAAATTAGCTTTGTAGAATGTATTTGACTTTCATTTGATTCGAAAGATTTGTTTGAAGGTGTTTGACTTTTATTTGATTTAAAAGGCATTGTTTGAATGTGTTTGACTTTCATTTGATTCAATTAGCTTTGTTTGAATGTGTTTGACTTTCATTGATTCAATTAGCTTCGTAGAATGTATTTGACTTTCATTTGATTCAATAGCTTTGTTTGAATGTGTTTGACTTTCATTTGATTCAATTTGCTTTGTAAAATGTATTTGACTTTCATTTGATTCAAATAGCTTTGTTTGAATGTGTTTGACTTTCTTTTGATTCAATTTGCTTTGTAGAATGCATTTCACTTTCATTTGATTTATATACCTTTGTTTGAATGTGTTTGACTTTCATTTAAATTAAAAGCTTTTTTTGAATGTGTTTGACTTTCATTTGATTTAAAGTCATTGTTTGAATGTGTTTGACTTTCATTTGATTCAATTAGTTTTGTTTGAATGTGTTTGACTTTCATTGATTCAATTAGCTTCGTAGAATGTATTTGACTTTCATTTGATTCAAATAGCGTTGTTTGAATGTGTTTAACTTTCATTTGATTCAATTAGCTTTGTAGAATGCATTTCACTTCCATTTGATTTAAATAACTTTGTTTGAATGTGTTTGACTTTCATTTGATACAATTAGCTTTGTAGAACGTATTTGACTTTCATTTGATTCAAATAGCTTTGTAGGAATGTTATTGACTTTCATTTAATTCAATCAGCTTTGTAGAATGTATTTGACTTCCATTTGATATAAATAGCTTTGTTTGAATGTGTTTGACTTTCATTTGATCCAATTAGCTTTGTAGAATGTATTTTGCTTTCATTAGATTCAAATAGCTTTGTTTGAATGTGTTTGACTTTCATTTGATTTAATTTGCTTTGTAGAATGCATTTCACTTTCATTTTATTTATATAGCTATGTTTGAATTTGTTTGATTTTAATTTAAGTTAAAAAGCTTTTTTTGAATGTGTTTGACTTTCATTTGATTTAAAAGGCTTTGTTTAAATGTGTTTTTAATTTGATTCAATTAGCTTTGTAGAATGTATTTTACTTTTATTTGATTTAATTAGCTTTGTGTGAATGTATTTGACTCTCATTTGATTCAATTAGCTTTGTTTAAATGTGTTTGACTTTTAATTTGATTCAATTAGCTTTGTAGAATGTATTTTACTTTAATTTGATTTAATTAGCTTTGTGTGAATGCATTTGACTCTCATTTGATTCAATTAGCTTTGTTTGAATTTGTTTGACTTTCATTTGATTCAATTAGCTTTGTAGAATGTATTTTACTTTAATTTGATTTAATTAGCTTTGTGTGAATGCGTTTGACTCTCATTTGATTCAATTAGCTTTGTTTAAATGTGTTTGACTTTCATTTGATTCAATTAGCTTTGTAGAATGTATTTTACTTTAATTTGATTTAATTAGCTTTGTTTGAATGTATTTGACTCTCCATTGATTCAAATGGCTTTTGTTTGAATGTGTTTGACTTTCATTTGATTCAATTAGCTTTGTAGAATGTATTTGACTTTTATTTGATTCAAATAGCTTTGTTTAAATGTGTTTGACTTTCAATTGATTCAATTAGCTTTGTAGAATGTATTTGACTTTTATTTGATTTAATTTGCTTTGTTTGAATGTAATTGACTCTCATTTGATTCAAATAGATTTGTAGAATGTATTTGACTTTCATTTGATTCAAATAGCTTTGTAGAATGTGTTTTTTACTTTCATTTGATTCAAATAGCTTTGTTTGAATGTGTTTGACTTTCATTTGATTCAAATAGCTTTGTTTGAATGTGTTTGACTTTCATTTAATTCAATTAGCTTTGTAGAATGTATTTGACTTTCATTTGATTCAAGTAGCATTGTTTGAAAGTGTTTTACTTTCACTTGATTCAATTAGCTTTGTAGAATGTATTTAACTTTCATTTGATTCAAATAGCTTTGTTTGAATGTGTTTTACTTTCATTTGATTCGAAAGATTTGTTTGAATGTGATTGACTTTCATTTAATTCAATCATCTTTGTAGAATGTATTTGACTTCCATTTGATTTAAATAGCTTTGTTTGATTGTTTGACTTTCATTTGATCCAATTAGCTTTGTAGAATGTATTTTACTTTCATTTGATTCATATAGCTTTGTTTGAATGTGTTTGACTTTCATTTGATTTAATTTGCTTTATAGAATGTATTTCATTTTCATTTGATTTATATAGCTTTGTTTGAATGTGTTTGATTTTAATTTAAATTAAAAAGCTTTTTTGAATGTGTTTGACTTTCATTTGATTTAAAAGGCTTTGTTTAAATGTGTTTGGCTTTTAATTTGATTCAATTAGCTTTGTAGAATGTATTATACTTTTATTTGATTTAATTAGCTTTGTGTGAATGCATTTGACTTTCATTTGATTTAAATAACTTTGTTTGAATGCGTTTGATTTTCATTTGATTCAATTAGCTTTGTTTGAATGTGTTTAACTTTCATTTGATTCAACTAGCATTGTAAAATGTATTTGACTATCATTTGATTCAAATAGCTTTGTTTGAATGTGTTTGACTTTCATTTGATTCAATTAGCTTAGTAGAATGTATTTGACTTTCATTTGATTCAAATAGCGTTGTTTGAATGTGTTTAACTTTCATTTGATTCAATTAGCTTTGTAGAATGCATTTCACTTCCATTTGATTTAAATAACTTTGTTTGAATGTGTTTGACTTTCATTTGATACAATTAGCTTTGTAGAACGTATTTGACTTTCATTTGATTCAAATAGCTTTGTAGGAATGTGATTGACTTTCATTTAATTCAATCAGCTTTGTAGAATGTATTTGACTTCCATTTGATTTAAATAGCTTTGTTTGAATGTGTTTGACTTTCATTTGATCCAATTAGCTTTGTAGAATGTATTTTACTTTCATTTGATTCAAATAGCTTTGTTTGAATGTGTTTGACTTTCATTTGATTCAATTAGCTTTGTAGAATGTATTTGACTTTCATTTGATTCGAAAGATTTGTTTGAAGGTGTTTGACTTTCATTTGATTCAATTAGCTTTGTTTGAATGTGTTTGACTTTCATTTGATTCAATTAGCTTTTTAGAATGTATTTGACTTTTATTTGATTAAATTAGCTTTGTAGAATGTATTTGACTTTCATTTGATTCGAAAGATTTGTTTGAAGGTGTTTGACTTTTATTTGATTTAAAAGGCATTGTTTGAATGTGTTTGACTTTCATTTGATTCAATTAGCTTTGTTTGAATGTGTTTGACTTTCATTGATTCAATTAGCTTCGTAGAATGTATTTGACTTTCATTTGATTCAAATAGCTTTGTTTGAATGTGTTTGACTTTCATTTGATTCAATTTGCTTTGTAAAATGTATTTGACTTTCATTTGATTCAAATAGCTTTGTTTGAATGTGTTTGACTTTCTTTTGATTCAATTTGCTTTGTAGAATGCATTTCACTTTCATTTGATTTATATACCTTTGTTTGAATGTGTTTCACTTTCATTTAAATTAAAAAGCTTTTTTTGAATGTGTTTGACTTTCATTTGATTTAAAGTCATTGTTTGAATGTGTTTGACTTTCATTTGATTCAATTAGTTTTGTTTGAATGTGTTTGACTTTCATTGATTCAATTAGCTTCGTAGAATGTATTTGACTTTCATTTGATTCAAATAGCGTTGTTTGAATGTGTTTAACTTTCATTTGATTCAATTAGCTTTGTAGAATGCATTTCACTTCCATTTGATTTAAATAACTTTGTTTGAATGTGTTTGACTTTCATTTGATACAATTAGCTTTGTAGAACGTATTTGACTTTCATTTGATTCAAATAGCTTTGTAGGAATGTTATTGACTTTCATTTAATTCAATCAGCTTTGTAGAATGTATTTGACTTCCATTTGATATAAATAGCTTTGTTTGAATGTGTTTGACTTTCATTTGATCCAATTAGCTTTGTAGAATGTATTTTTGCTTTCATTAGATTCAAATAGCTTTGTTTGAATGTGTTTGACTTTCATTTGATTTAATTTGCTTTGTAGAATGCATTTCACTTTCATTTTATTTATATAGCTATGTTTGAATTTGTTTGATTTTAATTTAAGTTAAAAAGCTTTTTTTGAATGTGTTTTGACTTTCATTTGATTTAAAAGGCTTTGTTTAAATGTGTTTTAATTTGATTCAATTAGCTTTGTAGAATGTATTTTTACTTTTATTTGATTTAATTAGCTTTGTGTGAATGCATTTGACTCTCATTTGATTCAATTAGCTTTGTTTAAATGTGTTTTGACTTTTAATTTGATTCAATTAGCTTTGTAGAATGTATTTTACTTTAATTTGATTTAATTAGCTTTGTGTGAATGCATTTGACTCTCATTTGATTCAATTAGCTTTGTTTGAATTTGTTTGACTTTCATTTGATTCAATTAGCTTTGTTAGAATGTATTTTACTTTAATTTGATTTAATTAGCTTTGTGTGAATGCGTTTGACTCTCATTTGATTCAATTAGCTTTGTTTAAATGTGTTTGACTTTCATTTGATTCAATTAGCTTTGTAGAATGTATTTTACTTTAATTTGATTTAATTAGCTTTGTTTGAATGTATTTGACTCTCCATTGATTCAAATGGCTTTGTTTGAATGTGTTTGACTTTCATTTGATTCAATTAGCTTTGTAGAATGTATTTGACTTTTATTTGATTCAAATAGCTTTGTTTAAATGTGTTTTGACTTTCAATTGATTCAATTAGCTTTGTAGAATGTATTTGACTTTTATTTGATTTAATTTGCTTTTGTTTTGAATGTAATTGACTCTCATTTGATTCAAATAGATTTGTAGAATGTATTTGACTTTCATTTGATTCAAATAGCTTTGTAGAATGTGTTTTTTACTTTCATTTGATTCAAATAGCTTTGTTTGAATGTGTTTGACTTTCATTTGATTCAAATAGCTTTGTTTGAATGTGTTTGACTTTCATTTAATTCAATTAGCTTTGTAGAATGTATTTGACTTTCATTTGATTCAAGTAGCATTGTTTGAAAGTGTTTTTACTTTCACTTGATTCAATTAGCTTTGTAGAATGTATTTAACTTTCATTTGATTCAAATAGCTTTGTTTGAATGTGTTTTACTTTCATTTGATTCGAAAGATTTGTTTGAATGTGATTGACTTTCATTTAATTCAATCATCTTTGTAGAATGTATTTGACTTCCATTTGATTTAAATAGCTTTGTTTGATTGTTTGACTTTCATTTGATCCAATTAGCTTTGTAGAATGTATTTTACTTTCATTTGATTCATATAGCTTTGTTTGAATGTGTTTGACTTTCATTTGATTTAATTTGCTTTATAGAATGTATTTCATTTTCATTTGATTTATATAGCTTTGTTTGAATGTGTTTGATTTTAATTTAAATTAAAAAGCTTTTTTGAATGTGTTTGACTTTCATTTGATTTAAAAGGCTTTGTTTAAATGTGTTTGGCTTTTAATTTGATTCAATTAGCTTTGTAGAATGTATTTTACTTTTATTTGATTTAATTAGCTTTGTGTGAATGCATTTGACTTTCATTTGATTTAAATAACTTTGTTTGAATGCGTTTGATTTTCATTTGATTCAATTAGCTTTGTTTGAATGTGTTTAACTTTCATTTGATTCAACTAGCATTGTAAAATGTATTTGACTATCATTTGATTCAAATAGCTTTGTTTGAATGTGTTTGACTTTCATTTGATTCAATTAGCTTAGTAGAATGTATTTGACTTTCATTTGATTCAAATAGCGTTGTTTGAATGTGTTTAACTTTCATTTGATTCAATTAGCTTTGTAGAATGCATTTCACTTCCATTTGATTTAAATAACTTTGTTTGAATGTGTTTGACTTTCATTTGATACAATTAGCTTTGTAGAACGTATTTGACTTTCATTTGATTCAAATAGCTTTGTAGGAATGTGATTGACTTTCATTTAATTCAATCAGCTTTGTAGAATGTATTTGACTTCCATTTGATTTAAATAGCTTTGTTTGAATGTGTTTGACTTTCATTTGATCCAATTAGCTTTGTAGAATGTATTTTACTTTCATTTGATTCAAATAGCTTTGTTTGAATGTGTTTGACTTTCATTTGATTTAATTTTGCTTTGTAAGAATGCATTTCACTTTCATTTTATTTATACTAGCTTTGTTTGAATGTGTTAGATTTTAATTTAAATTAAAAAGCTTTTTTTGAATGTGTTTGACTTTCATTTGATTTAATAGCTTTGTTTTAATGTGTTTGACTTTTAATTTGATTCAATTAGCTTTGTTTGAACTGTATTTGACATTTCATTTGATTCAATAGTAGAGCTTTATGTCTGGAATGATGTTTGACTTTCATTTGATTCAATTAGCTTTGTTTGAATGTGTTTGACTTTCATTTGATTCAATTGCTTTGTTAAATGTATTTTACTGTCATTTGATTCAATTAGCTTTGTTTGAATGTGTTTGACTTTCATTTGATTCAATTTGCTTTGTAGAATGTATATTTATGACTTTCATTTCAATTCAGAAATAGCTTTGTTTGAATGTGTTTTGACTTTCTTTGATTCAATTAGTTCTTTGTAGAATGCTATTTTCACTTTCATTTGATTTAATTAGCTTTGTTTGAATGTATTTGACTTTCATTTAATTAAAAAGCTTTGTTTTGAATGTGTTTGACTTTCATTTGATTTAAAAGGCATTTGTTTGAATGTTTTTGACTTTCATTTGATTCAATTAGTTTTGTTTGAATGTGTTTGACTTTCATTGATTCAATTAGCTTCGTAGAATGTATTTGACTTTCGTTTGATTCAAATAGCGTTGTTTGAATGTGTTTAACTTTCATTTGATTCAATTAGCTTTGTAGAATGCATTTCACTTCCATTTGATTCAAATTAGCTTTGTTTGAACTGTGTTTGACTTTCATTTGATACAATTAGCTTTGTAGAAGGTATTTGACTTTCATTTGATTCAAATAGCTTTGTAGGAATGTGATTCCATTTCATTTAATTCAATCAGCTTTGTAGAATGTATTTGACTTTTCCATTTGATTTAAATAGCTTTGTTTGTAATGAATGTGTTTGACTTTCATTGATTCAATTAGCTTCGTAGAATGTATTTGACTTTCATTTGATTTAAATAGCTTTGTTTGAATGTGTTTGACTTTCATTTGATTCAATTTGCTTTGTAGAATGCATTTCACTTTCATTTGATTTATATTCCTTTGTTTGAATGTGTTTGACTTTCATTTAAATTAAAAAGCTTTTTTTGAATGTGTTTGACTTTCATTTGATTTAAAAGGCGTTGTTTTGAATGTGTTTGACTTTCATTTGATTCAATTAGTTTTGTTTGAATGTGTTTGACTTTCATTGATTCAATTAGCTTCGTAGAATGTATTTGACTTTCGTTTGATTCAAATAGCGTTGTTTGAATGTGTTTAACTTTCATTTGATTCAATTAGCTTTGTAGAATGCATTTCACTTCCATTTGATTTAAATAACTTTGTTTGAATGTGTTTGACTTTCATTTTATACAATTAGCTTTGTTGAACGTATTTGACTTTCATTTGATTCAAATAGCTTTGTAGGAATGTGATTGACTTTCATTTAATTCAATCAGCTTTAGAGAATGTATTTGACTTCCATTTGATTTAAATAGCTTTGTTTGAATGTGTTTGACTTTCATTTGATCCAATTAGCTTTGTAGAATGTATTTTACTTTCATTTGATTCAAATAGCTTTGTTTGAATGTGTTTGACTTTCATTTGATTTAATTTGCTTTGTAGAATGTATTTCACTTTCATTTGATTTATATAGCTTTGTTTGAATGTGTTTGATTTTAATTTAAATTAAAAAGCTTTTTTTGAATGTGTTTGACTTTCATTTGATTTAAAAGGCTTTGTTTAAATGTGTTTGACTTTTAATTTGATTAAATTAGCTTTGTAGAATGTATTTTACTTTTATTTGATTTAATTAGCTTTGTGTGAATGCATTTGACTTTCATTTGATTTAAATAACTTTGTTTGAATGCGTTTGACTTTCATTTGATTCAATTAGCTTTGTTTGAATGTGTTTGACTTTCATTTGATTCAACTAGCATTGTAAAATGTATTTGACTGTCATTTGATTCAAATAGCTTTGTTTGAATGTGTTTGACTTTCATTTGATTCAATTAGCTTAGTAGAATGTATTTGACTTTCATTTGATTCAAATAACGTTGTTTGAATGTGTTTAACTTTCATTTGATTCAATTAGCTTTGTAGAATGCATTTCACTTCCATTTGATTTAAATAACTTTGTTTGAATGTGTTTGACTTTCATTTGATACAATTAGCTTTGTAGAACGTATTTGACTTTCATTTGATTCAAATAGCTTTGTAGGAATGTGATTGACTTTCATTTAATTCAAACCAGCTTTGTAGAATGTATTTGACTTCCATTTGATTTAAATAGCTTTGTTTGAATGTGTTTGACTTTCATTTGATCCAATTAGCTTTGTAGAATGTATTTTACTTTCATTTGATTCAAATAGCTTTGTTTGAATGTGTTTGACTTTCATTTGATTATTTTCCTTTGTAGAATGCATTTCACTTTTATTTTATTTATATAGCTTTGTGTGAATGTGTTTGATTTTAATTTAAATTAAAAAGCTTTTTTTGAATGTGTTTGATTTTCATTTGATTTAATAGGCTTTGTTTAAATGTGTTTGACTTTTAATTTGATTCAATTAGCTTTGTTGAATGTATTTGACATTCATTTGATTAAAATAGCTTTGTTGGAATATGTTTGACTTTCATTTGATTCAATTAGCTTTGTTTGAATGTGTTTGACTTTCATTTGATTCAACTAGCTTTGTAAAATGTATTTTACTGTCATTTGATTCAAATAGCTTTGTTTGAATGTGTTTTGACTTTCATTTGATTCAATTTGCTTTGTAGAATGTATTTGACTTTCATTTGATTCAAATAGCTTTGTTTGAATGTGTTTGACTTTCTTTTGATTCAATTTGCTTTGTAGAATGCATTTCACTTTCATTTGATTTATATACCTTTGTTTGAATGTGTTTGACTTTCATTTAAATTAAAAAGCTTTTTTTGAATGTGTTTGACTTTCATTTGATTTAAAAGGCATTGTTTGAATGTGTTTGACTTTCATTTGATTCAATTAGTTTTGTTTGAATGTGTTTGACTTTCATTGATTCAATTAGCTTCGTAGAATGTATTTGACTTTCGTTTGATTCAAATAGCGTTGTTTGAATGTGTTTAACTTTCATTTGATTCAATTAGCTTTGTAGAATGCATTTCACTTCCATTTGATTTAAATAACTTTGTTTGAATGTGTTTGACTTTCATTTGATACAATTAGCTTTGTAGAACGTATTTGACTTTCATTTGATTCAAATAGCTTTGTAGGAATGTGATTGACTTTCATTTAATTCAATCAGCTTTAGAGAATGTATTTGACTTCTATTTGATTTAAATAGCTTTGTTTGAATGTGTTTGACTTTCATTTGATCCAATTCGCTTTGTTGAATGTATTTTACTTTCATTTGAATCAAATAGCTTTGTTTGAATGTGTTTGACTTTCATTTGATTTAATTTGCTTTGTAGAATGTATTTCACTTTCATTTAATTCAATCAGCTTTAGAGAATGTATTTGACTTCTATTTGATTTAAATAGCTTTGTTTGAATGTGTTTGACTTTCATTTGATCCAATTAGCTTTGTAGAATGTATTTTACTTTCATTTGATTCAAATAGCTTTGTTTGAATGTGTTTGACTTTCTTTTGATTCAATTTGCTTTGTTGAATGCATTTCACTTTCATTTGATTTATATACCTTTGTTTGAATGTGTTTGACTTTCATTTAAATTAAAAAGCTTTTTTTGAATGTGTTTGACTTTCATTTGATTTAAAAGGCTTTGTTTTAATGTGTTTGACTTTTAATTTGATTCAATTAGCTTTGTTGAACGTATTTAACATTCATTTGATTAAAATAGCTTTGTTGGAATATGTTTGACTTTCATTTGATTCAATTAGCTTTGTTTGAATGTGTTTGACTTTCATGGATTCAATTAGCTTCGTAGAATGTATTTGACTTTCATATGATTCAAATAGCTTTGTTTGAATGTGTTTGACTTTCATTTGATACAATTAGCTTTGTAGAACGTATTTGACTTTCATTTGATTCAAATAGCTTTGTAGGAATGTGATTGACTTTCATTTAAATCAATCAGCTTTAGAGAATGTATTTGACTTCTATTTGATTTAAATAGCTTTGTTTGAATGTGTTTGACTTTCATTTGATCCAATTAGCTTTGTAGAATGTATTTTACTTTCATTTGAATCAAATAGCTTTGTTTGAATGTGTTTGACTTTCATTTGATTTAATTTGCTTTGTAGAATGTATTTCACTTTCATTTAATTCAATCAGCTTTAGAGAATGTATTTGACTTCTATTTGATTTAAATAGCTTTGTTTGAATGTGTTTGACTTTCATTTGATCCAATTAGCTTTGTAGAATGTATTTTACTTTCATTTGATTCAAATAGCTTTGTTTGAATGTGTTTGACTTTCTTTTGATTCAATTTGCTTTGTTGAATGCATTTCACTTTCATTTGATTTATATACCTTTGTTTGAATGTGTTTGACTTTCATTTAAATTAAAAAGCTTTTTTTGAATGTGTTTGACTTTCATTTGATTTAAAAGGCTTTGTTTTAATGTGTTTGACTTTTAATTTGATTCAATTAGCTTTGTTGAACGTATTTAACATTCATTTGATTAAAATAGCTTTGTTGGAATATGTTTGACTTTCATTTGATTCAATTAGCTTTGTTTGAATGTGTTTGACTTTCATTTGATTCAACTAGCTTTGTAAAATGTATTTTACTGTCATTTGATGCAAATAGCTTTGTTTGAATGTGTTTGACTTTCATTTGATTCAATTTGCTTTGTAGAATGTATTTGACTTTCATTTGATTCAAATAGCTTTGTTTGAATGTGTTTGACTTTCATTTAAATTAAAAAGCTTTTTTTGAATGTGTTCGACTTTCATTTGATTTAAAAGGCATTGTTTGAATGTGTTTGACTTTCATTTGATTCAATTAGTTTTGTTTGAATGTGTTTGACTTTCATTGATTCAATTAGCTTCGTAGAATGTATTTCACTTTCGTTTGATTCAAATAGCGTTGTTTGAATGTGTTTAAGTTTCATTTGATTCAATTAGCTTTGTAGAATGCATTTCACTTCCATTTGATTTAAATAACTTTGTTTGAATGTGTTTGACTTTCATTTGATACAATTAGCTTTGTAGAACGTATTTGACTTTCATTTGATTTAAATAGCTTTGTAGAAATGTGATTGACTTTCATTTAATTCAATCAGCTTTGTAGAATGTATTTGACTTCCATTTGATTTAAATAGCTTTGTTTGAATGTGTTTGACTTTCATTTGATCCAATTAGCTTTGTAGAATGTATTTTACTTTCATTTGATTCAAATAGCTTTGTTTGAATGTGTTTGACTTTCATTTGATTTAATTTGCTTTGTAGAATGTATTTCACTTTCATTTGATTTATATAGCTTTGTTTGAATGTGTTTGATTTTAATTTAAATTAAAAAGCTTTTTTTGAATGTGTTTGACTTTCATTTGATTTAAAAGGCTTTGTTTAAATGTGTTTGACTTTTAATTTGATGCAATTAGCTTTGTAGAATGTATTTTACTTTTATTTGATTTAATTAGCTTTGTGTGAATGCATTTGACTTTCATTTGATTCAATTAGCTTTGTTTGAATGTGTTTAACTTTCATTTGATTCAATTAGCTTTGTAGAATGCATTTCACTTCCATTTGATTTAAATAACTTTGTTTGAATGTGTTTGACTTTCATTTGATACAATTAGCTTTGTAGAACGTATTTGACTTTCATTTGATTCAAATAGCTTTGTTGGAATGTGATTGACTTTCATTTAATTCAATCAGCTTTGTAGAATGTATTTGACTTCCATTTGATTTAAATAGCTTTGTTTGAATGTGTTTGACTTTCATTTGATCCAATTAGCTTTGTAGAATGTATTTTACTTTCATTTGATTCAAATAGCTTTGTTTGAATGTGTTTGACTTTCATTTGAATTATTTTCCTTTGTAGAATGCATTTCACTTTTATTTTATTTATATAGCTTTGTTTGAATGTGTTTGATTTTAATTTAAATTAAAAAGCTTTTTTTGAATGTGTTTGATTTTCATTTGATTTAAAAGGCTTTGTTTAAATGTGTTTGACTTTTAATTTGATTCAATTAGCTTTGTTGAACGTATTTGACATTCATTTGATTAAAATAGCTTTGTTTGAATGTGTTTGACTTTCATTTGATTCAATTAGCTTAGTAGAATGTATTTGACTTTCATTTGATTCAAATAGCGTTGTTTGAATGTGTTTAACTTTCATTTGATTCAATTAGCTTTGTAGAATGCATTTCACTTCCATTTGAGTTAAATAACTTTGTTTGAATGTGTTTGACTTTCATTTGATACAATTAGCTTTGTAGAACGTATTTGACTTTCATTTGATTCAAATAGCTTTGTATGAATGTGATTGACTTTCATTTAATTCAATCAGCTTTGTAGAATGTATTTGACTTCCATTTGATTTAAAGCTTTGTTTGAATGTGTTTGACTTTCATTGATTCAATTAGCTTCGTAGAATGTATTTGACTTTCATTTGATTCAAATAGCTTTGTTTGAATGTGTTTGACTTTCATTTGATTCAATTTGCTTTGTAGAATGCATTTCACTTTCATTTGATTTATATTCCTTTGTTTGAATGTGTTTGACTTTCATTTGATTCAATTAGCTTTGTTTGAATGTGTTTGACTTTCATTTGATTCAACTAGCTTTGTAAAATGTATTTGACTGTCATTTGATTCAAATAGCTTTGTTTGAATGTGTTTGACTTTCATTTGATTCAATTAGCTTAGTAGAATGTATTTGACTTTCATTTGATTCAAATAGCGTTGTTTGAATGTGTTTAACTTTCATTTGATTCAATTAGCTTTGTAGAATGCATTTCACTTCCATTTGAGTTAAATAACTTTGTTTGAATGTGTTTGACTTTCATTTGATACAATTAGCTTTGTAGAACGTATTTGACTTTCATTTGATTCAAATAGCTTTGTAGGAATGTGATTGACTTTCATTTAATTCAATCAGCTTTGTAGAATGTATTAATCTTCCATTTGATTTAAAGCTTTGTTTGAATGTGTTTGACTTTCATTGATTCAATTAGCTTCGTAGAATGTATTTGACTTTCATTTGATTCAAATAGCTTTGTTTGAATGTGTTTGACTTTCATTTGATTCAATTTGCTTTGTAGAATGCATTTCACTTTCATTTGATTTATATTCCTTTGTTTGAATGTGTTTGACTTTCATTTAAATTAAAAAGCTTTTTTTGAATGTGTTTGACTTTCATTTGATTTAAAAGGCATTGTTTGAATGTGTTTGTTTCATTTGATTCAATTAGTTTTGTTTGAATGTGTTTGACTTTTATTTGATTCAATTAGCTTAGTAGAATGTATTTGACTTTCATTTGATTCAAATAGCGTTGTTTGAATGTGTTTAACTTTCATTTGATTCAATTAGCTTTGTAGAATGCATTTCACTTCCATTTGATTTAAATAACGTTGTTTGAATGTGTTTGACTTTCATTTGATACAATTAGCTTTGTAGAATGTATTTTACTTTCATTTGATTCAAATAGCTTTGTTTGAATGTGTTTGACTTTCATTTGAATTATTTTCCTTTGTAGAATGCATTTCACTTTTATTTTATTTATATAGCTTTGTTTGAATGTGTTTGATTTTAATTTAAATTAAAAAGCTTTTTTTGAATGTGTTTGATTTTCATTTGATTTAAAAGGCTTTGTTTAAATGTGTTTGACTTTTAATTTGATTCAATTAGCTTTGTTGAACGTATTTGACATTCATTTGATTAAAATAGCTTTGTTTGAATGTGTTTGACTTTCATTTGATTCAATTAGCTTAGTAGAATGTATTTGACTTTCATTTGATTCAAATAGCGTTGTTTGAATGTGTTTAACTTTCATTTGATTCAATTAGCTTTGTAGAATGCATTTCACTTCCATTTGAGTTAAATAACTTTGTTTGAATGTGTTTGACTTTCATTTGATACAATTAGCTTTGTAGAACGTATTTGACTTTCATTTGATTCAAATAGCTTTGTATGAATGTGATTGACTTTCATTTAATTCAATCAGCTTTGTAGAATGTATTTGACTTCCATTTGATTTAAAGCTTTGTTTGAATGTGTTTGACTTTCATTGATTCAATTAGCTTCGTAGAATGTATTTGACTTTCATTTGATTCAAATAGCTTTGTTTGAATGTGTTTGACTTTCATTTGATTCAATTTGCTTTGTAGAATGCATTTCACTTTCATTTGATTTATATTCCTTTGTTTGAATGTGTTTGACTTTCATTTGATTCAATTAGCTTTGTTTGAATGTGTTTGACTTTCATTTGATTCAACTCGCTTTGTAAAATGTATTTGACTGTCATTTGATTCAAATAGCTTTGTTTGAATGTGTTTGACTTTCATTTGATTCAATTAGCTTAGTAGAATTTATTTGACTTTCATTTGATTCAAATAGCGTTGTTTGAATGTGTTTAACTTTCATTTGATTCAATTAGCTTTGTAGAATGCATTTCACTTCCATTTGAGTTAAATAACTTTGTTTGAATGTGTTTGACTTTCATTTGATACAATTAGCTTTGTAGAACGTATTTGACTTTCATTTGATTCAAATAGCTTTGTAGGAATGTGATTGACTTTCATTTAATTCAATCAGCTTTGTAGAATGTATTAATCTTACATTTGATTTAAAGCTTTGTTTGAATGTGTTTGACTTTCATTGATTCAATTAGCTTCGTAGAATGTATTTGACTTTCATTTGATTCAAATAGCTTTGTTTGAATGTGTTTGACTTTCATTTGATTCAATTTGCTTTGTAGAATGCATTTCACTTTCATTTGATTTATATTCCTTTGTTTGAATGTGTTTGAGTTTCATTTAAATTAAAAAGCTTTTTTTGAATGTGTTTGACTTTCATTTGATTTAAAAGGCATTGTTTGAATGTGTTTGACTTTCATTTGATTCAATTACTTTTGTTTGAATGTGTTTGACTTTTATTTGATTCAATTAGCTTAGTAGAATGTATTTGACTTTCATTTGATTCAAATAGCGTTGTTTGAATGTGTTTAACTTTCATTTGATTCAATTAGCTTTGTAGAATGCATTTCACTTCCATTTGATTTAAATAACGTTGTTTGAATGTGTTTGACTTTCATTTGATACAATTAGCTTTGTAGAACGTATTTGACTTTCATTTGATTCAAATAGCTTTGTTGGAATGTGATTGACTTTCATTTAATTCAATCAGCTTTGTAGAATGTATTTGACTTCCATTTGATTTAAATAGCTTTGTTTGAATGTGTTTGACTTTCATTTGATCCAATTAGCTTTGTAGAATGTATTTTACTTTCATTTGATTCAAATAGCTTTGTTTGAATGTGTTTGACTTTCATTTGAATTATTTTCCTTTGTAGAATGCATTTCACTTTTATTTTATTTATATAGCTTTGTTTGAATGTGTTTGATTTTAATTTAAATTAAAAAGCTTTTTTTGAATGTGTTTGATTATCATTTGATTTAAAAGGCTTTGTTTAAATGTGTTTGACTTTTAATTTGATTCAATTAGCTTTGTTGAACGTATTTGACATTCATTTGATTAAAATAGCTTTGTTGGAATATGTTTGACTTTCATTTGATTCAATTAGCTTTGTTTGAATGTGTTTGACTTTCATTTGATTCAACTAGCTCTGTAAAATGTATTTTACTGTCATTTGATTCAAATAGCTTTGTTTGAATGTGTTTGACTTTCATTTGATTCAATTTGCTTTGTAGAATGTATTTGACTTTCATTTGATTCAAATAGCTTTGTTTGAATGTGTTTGACTTTCTTTTGATTCAATTTGCTTTGTAGAATGCATTTCACTTTCATTTGATTTATATACCTTTGTTTGAATGTGTTTGACTTTCATTTAAATTAAAAAGCTTTTTTTGAATGTGTTTGACTTTCATTTGATTTAAAAGGCATTGTTTTGAATGTGTTTGACTTTCATTTGATTCAATTAGTTTTGTTTGAATGTGTTTGACTTTCATTGATTCAATTAGCTTCGTAGAATGTATTTGAATTTCGTTTGATTCAAATAGCGTTGTTTGAATGTGTTTAACTTTCATTTGATTCAATTAGCTTTGTAGAATGCATTTCACTTCCATTTGATTTAAATAACTTTGTTTGAATGTGTTTGACTTTCATTTGATACAATTAGCTTTGTAGAACGTATTTGACTTTCATTTGATTCAAATAGCTTTGTAGGAATGTGATTGACTTTCATTTAATTCAATCAGCTTTAGAGAATGTATTTGACTTCTATTTGATTTAAATAGCTTTGTTTGAATGTGTTTGACTTTCATTTGATCCAATTAGCTTTGTAGAATGTATTTTACTTTCATTTGAATCAAATAGCTTTGTTTGAATGTGTTTGACTTTCATTTGATTTAATTTGCTTTGTAGAATGTATTTCACTTTCATTTGATTTATATAGCTTTGTTTGAATGTGTTTGATTTTAATTTAAATTAAAAAGCTTTTTTTGAATGTGTTTGACTTTCATTTGATTTAAAAGGCTTTGTTTAAATGTGTTTGACTTTTAATTTGATTCAATTAGCTTTGTAGAATGTATTTTACTTTTATTTGATTTAATTAGCTTTGTGTGAATGCATTTGACTTTCATTTGATTTAAATAACTTTGTTTGAATGCGTTTGACTTTCATTTGATTCAATTAGCTTTGTTTGAATGTGTTTGAGTTTCATTTGATTCAACTAGCATTGTAAAATGTATTTGACTGTCATTTAATTCAAATAGCTTTGTTTGAATGTGTTTGATTTTCATTTGATTCAATTAGCTTAGTAGAATGTATTTGACTTTCATTTGATTCAAATAGCGTTGTTTGAATGTGTTTAACTTTCATTTGATTCAATTAGCTTTGTAGAATGCATTTCACTTCTATTTGATTTAAATAACTTTGTTTGAATGTGTTTGAATTTCATTTGATACAATTAGCTTTGTAGAACGTATTTGACTTTCATTTGATTCAAATAGGTTTGTAGGAATGTGATTGACTTTCATTTAATTCAATCAGCTTTGTAGAATGTATTTGACTTCCATTTGATTTAAATAGCTTTGTTTGAATGTGTTTGACTTTCATTTGATCCAATTAGCTTTGTAGAATGTATTTTACTTTCATTTGATTCAAATAGCTTTGTTTGAATGTGTTTGACTTTCATTTGATTTAATTTGCTTTGTAGAATGCATTTCACTTTCATTTTATTTATATAGCTTTGTTTGAATGTGTTTGATTTTAATTTAAATTAAAAAGCTTTTTTTGAATGTGTTTGATTTTCATTTGATTTAAAAGGCTTTGTTTAAATGTGTTTGACTTTTAATTTCATTCAATTAGCTTTGTTGAACGTATTTGACATTCATTTGATTAAAATAGCTTTGTTGGAATATGTTTGACTTTCATTTGATTCAATTAGCTTTGTTTGAATGTGTTTGACTTTCATTTGATTCAACTAGCTTTGTAAAATGTATTTTACTGTCATTTGATTCAAATAGCTTTGTTTGAATGTGTTTGACTTTCATTTGATTCAATTTGCTTTGTAGAATGTATTTGACTTTCATTTGATTCAAATAGCTTTGTTTGAATGTGTTTGACTTTCTTTTTATTCAATTTGCTTTGTAGAATGCATTTCACTTTCATTTGACTTATATACCTTTGTTTGAATGTGTTTGACTTTCATTTAAATTAAAAAGCTTTTTTTGAATGTGTTTGACTTTCATTTGATTTAAAAGGCATTGTTTGAATGTGTTTGACTTTCATTTGATTCAATTAGTTTTGTTTGAATGTGTTTGACTTTCATTGATTCAATTAGCTTCGTAGAATGTATTTGACTTTCGTTTGATTCAAATAGCGTTGTTTGAATGTGTTTAACTTTCATTTGATTCAATTAGCTTTGTAGAATGCATTTCACTTCCATTTGATTTAAATAACTTTGTTTGAATGTGTTTGACTTTTGTTTCGGGGTTTTTTTATGTGTCCTGCGGGAGAGTTACAATTCCAAGAATGCCCTTCGACGCCTGTGCCTGCAAAATCACGAAGACTCCTGGGGGTAGGAGCTCCGCCTCCGACGATCAAGTTAGTAAAGATACGGGAGGTAGAATGCACGTAATGTAGAAGTTACTTCTCGCGTAATGGGAGAATTCTACAATTAATATTGCTCGGGGTAAGTGTTTTTCTTTTTGAGGAGTATTCAATGTGAACAACAAATGTTCCAGCCCCCCATTAATGAGGGTCCTTCCACTATTTATAGTGGGGAAGGGATGGTTTCCCTTTTAGGGTTTAGAGGACACGTGTCAGCAGAGGATTGGAGCCCTGCTGACCAACGCCTGGATGCCACGTGTCACTAGGCCATTGGGCGACGTGTTTAGGGTATTTTTACCCCAAACATTTTCCCCTCACTGGTGCTGACGTGGCAGGGTGCCACGTGGCGCCGGTGAAAGGTTTTTTTTTTTTTTTTTTTTTTTTTTTTTTTTTTTTTTTTTTACAACTCTTCAGATTCTTTTTGAAGGATGGAAAAGCAGAAGGCGAAGAGTCACGACTTTTCACCTTCTGGGACAAAATCTATAAATAGGAGAAGATGTCCCCCGAGCTCTCATTTACAAACTTTGCCAAATTTCTGAAAATTTGAGAGCAGCCGGCAATTTGAGAGTTGAGAGCATTCGGAGTTGAGATTCGTTGAGAGCAACCGGTCTACAGACCGTCTGGGTCGTTGCAAGCTAGCCAAAGGTTTTCGAGAGGGTAATCAGAGAAACCCAGCCGGATTTTGAACCGCCTGCGTCTTCGCAAGCATCCCAAAGAATTTCCAGATTTTCTTCTAGGTACCTCTCTATTCTTTCTAGCTTTTTCATGTATTTCCGTTTGAGTCTTTTACTCGCATTTTTGTTCATTGGTCCCATAAGTAGATGGACCCCTTATACCCATACCCGGAACCTAGCTGTGAACTCAGCCGGTTTATTAGTACGGCTGAGTCTAGAACTAGGTCTGCCGCCTCTGTTCTTTGGGACAACCCTTTTTCAACACCCATATCGACCGACTCTGTGTCTGTGCAGGACACAATGGCCAGAATCCGGTCTACTGCCAGAGATCCCAACAACAGAAGTGGGAGCTCAGATGAGCAGCCGCCTGAGGTCCCAGCTTCAGGCGGTGAAGTAGAGCAAGGAGAGGTAGAGCAGAGAGGCTCACCCGGGGGCGCTCCTAGCACCCCGGGTGATAGCATTTTAAACTAAGAGACTGCTCCCCTCCAGGAGACCAGAGAGCAGGTAGGCTCTGATAAGGAGGTCTCCAACTCCCCAGCCGGCTCTGATGCCGGTCACGTTCAAAGTAGCAGTAGCAGCTACTTAACCGAATCAGAGGATAGCGAGGAGGCGAAGAGGCCTTCTTGGGATAATAGGAACGATCCTCTCATGATCGCCGTCTCCTCTAAGGACCGCGAGCTCATGCGGGCTGCGCTGCCAGATTTTATCAAACGGCGGCCGCTGGGGGGTGACTATACAATAAAAATCCCGGCTGCTCTGGGAACAATATGGTGGGAGGATGGACAACCGAACGCGAACGCTTGGTTCGGGTGCTACGAGGCGGCCTTCGTGGCCGGAGTCCGCTTCCCTCTCCACGACACAATAAAAGCCATACTTAGGGGGTATGGCCTAGGTCTCTGGCAATTAACCCCCAACTCATGGGTAAATATTTTAGGGTATATCGCCGCCTGCGAGATGCAGGGCCTCAACCCCGGCTGGGAGGCGTTTGCCCACATGCATTACTTGAGTAGGAGCCCAGGCGGCTGGAGAGCCTGGTATACCTTGACCATCCAGCCCAAATACCTTATGACCTTGGACAAGCCATCCAAATGGTCGGACTGGAAGCACCGGTTCTACTTGGTTAAGGCCCCAACTACGGCAGAGAACAGAGAATTACGGATCTACAACCGGAAACCAGAACTCTTGGGGACCAAGTGCTGCCTGCCCCCTGTCCCGAAGGATGATAGAGAGACCATCCTTGACTCCGGGTTTTTTGAGTTAGTTCCTGACACCCTCTCATCCGGAGAGATAGTAAGGGTACCTAGAAACTGGGTGCCCAAACATGAATTTTTTAGGGACGAATGCTTCTTGTCCGCTTGTGGTCTAAGCAGCATGTTTAAAAAACGTATGTATTCGGAACTCAGCCGGTTTCTTTCGAACCGGATGCTTTTATTTCCTTGCTTATTTATTATTCTAACCGTGTGCCTTCCTCTGCAGAAGAAGCCAAGAAAATGCTGCCCACCGAGAAGACACCGGCTAGGTCGGCTGCCGACATCCGGAAAGCCAATCTCGAGAAAAAACTTGCTGCCCAGGCGGCGAGGAAGGTATAACCGTCTGATCCTTCTCGTTTATTTCAATCCTTTTATCCCATAACTTATATTTTTCTCGTTTACAGGACGGGAAGCAGATGCCCCGGTCCCTTCAAAAACAGGTCAGGCCTCCGCCGACCCAACAAGAGTCTGCATCCAAGGTGCAGAAGACAGCCGACCGGCAAACTACCGGCGGCAAATCAATAAAGGTCCCAGGCGGGCCTGGATCTGCGGATGTGCTTTCTGCCATCCCATTGAGGCCGCAACCGGTCCCTCTGAAGGCCGTTCGGGCTGCCAAGGTAACTTCGACCTTACACTACTTGACCTGCCCATGCGGGTCAAGTCTTATTCACAGTCTCGATCGCAGCCGGGGGATTCTCCAATCAGCCGGCAATCTATAGGCAGAGCATATGCGAGTTTCTCACCGTCTGTTTCTGGTGCAGATAATTCTCCCCGCTGGCCGGACGGGGCACAATATGCCCGGGCCATGCTGAAAGCCGTCCCCAGGGACGAGAAGGAGGCGATCCCTGGGATCAACTCCTTTAATGCCGACCGGGTGCTGGTCGACCTGGCCGACGTATGCTCCAACAACCATGCGGTAATTTTCTTGACGTGCATTTTTAAATATGCAGTATTAACCGGCTGTATTTTTGCAGGCTATGCTGCGCGTAGAGGGGCTCAAACGAGCTTATACCCGCAAGTCTGAAGAGGTAAGGAGAAGAAAACGGGTTGTTGATGACGCCCATAATGTTGCTGACTACTCTTTGTACATGCATGGCTTAGAATCTAAATCTATACGCATGGAACAGGCGGAGAAGACCAAGGCCCTCCAACAGCAGATTGATCAGCTGAAAAACCAAGTTGACCAACTGCAGGCGTCCCTGGATGATGCCAATAAAAAGTTGGAGGAACAGAAAGAGCCCCTCCAACGGCTGAGCAAGGCGGAGACTGAAAATGGCCGCCTTGCCAAAGAGAATGAGCGCCTGCGCAAAGAGGCGGCTGCTGCCAATGAGAACTTCAAGGCCACCTTGGAGTCGGAGCAGGAGAGGCTCATTGAAGAGAATGAGCATGACTGTGCAAACCGGATGCAACGGGCGTTTTCCCTCATCCACCCGGAGGCGGACTTCACCGTCTGGGAACTCGCCTTCAAATATTCTGATCTTGCCATTCTGGCCGAGGAGGCGAATGAGCCGGGGCCCGGACCCTATGACGCTTGGGTTAGAGAGGAGATTGCGCGACGGCAGGCGGAGGCTGCTGAAGAGGAAGAAGTTGTTCCTGAAGCCGACGCAGCCGCTCACCCTGATCCAACCCAGAACCAACCGGAAGAGGACCGGTTCACTGTTCGCCTGGAGTAGCAACTACTTCCCGGCCTGCGCGCCTTGCATTATCTTGTAATAGCACCGGATGAGATGGGCTAAGTTGTAATAATTTTTATTTTGAATATTAACATTTTCACCGGCTGAGCCGGCTTTTGAATGCTTTTTATGTTTCTGCACTTCAATACTAGAATTCTTGTTATTTTTTTATACATATTTCTGCGAGGATAACCAAAAGAACCCCGCCGGTAACACTACCGCTTGGGTCTTCGCAAACAGCAAAGAAATTTGCAAAGGTTGCCAAGAGGACCCCACCGGTAACACTGCCGTCTGGGTCTTTGCAAACTAGGCGAAGAAATTTGCAAGGGTTGCCAAGAAGACCCCACCGGTAACACTGCCGTCTGGGTCTTCGCAAACTAGGCGAAGAAATTTACTAGGTTGCCAAGAAGACCCCACCGGGAACACTGCCGTCTGGGTCTTCGCAAACTAGGCGAAGAAATTTACTAGGGTTGCCAAGAAGACCCCACCGGTAACACTGCCGTCTGGGTCTTCGCAAACTAGGCGAAGAAATTTACTAGGGTTGCCAAGAAGACCCCACCGGTAACACTGCCGTCTGGGTCTTCGCAAACTAGGCGAAGAAATTTACTAGGGTTGCCAAGAAGACCCCACCGGTAACACTGCCGTCTGGGTCTTCGCAAACTAGGCGAAGAAATTTACTAGGGTTGCCAAGAAGACCCCACCGGTAACACTGCCGTCTGGGTCTTCGCAAACTAGGCAAAGAAATTTACTAGGGTTGCCAAGAAGACCCCACCGGTAACACTGCGTCTGGGTCTTCGCAAACAAAAAAAAAAAAAAAAAACTGCGTCTGGGTCTTCGCAAACTAGGCGAAGAAATTTCGACCCAAAACCAAACCGGATGGCGTCTGGGTAATTGCCCCTGGATAGCGGTCTGGATCTTTGCAAGCCAGGCGACTATCCATATGATATAGCTCGAATATACACTAAGTGCCAACATTAGATTCGGGAGCCAGTCGGTTTATACTGAATTACCGGTCGGGACTTCGCAAAAGAATCACGCCAGATTAGGATGTCCATTCACCGGTTGGGCTTTTGCAAGCATACCCCTGAATGAATTATGGCCTAGACCAAATGTTTTTAGCCCTGCTCTTAGAGAGTCAGGCGGCGGTATTGAGTGCCGGCTGTCCTTCCAAAAAGTGAGCCGGCTGCAAGTTAAGGGTTGCTAGCCTGCCCTTTTTTGGTGCGAAGGATCGTCAGGCGGATTTGTCCGCCTGTGTGATCGCTTAGAACAATTTACCACCCAAATGGGAGATGTTCTCTTCGATGAATTCACCCGTATGGGTGTCACCGGATGAAAAAATTAGTTACTGGTGCCGCTTGTGGTAGGCACAAGACATGGCGGCTGTATACAAAATTGAATGTAATTCTCATTAATCATTTGAAAATTTTCAAAAGATGTACAATACTTAGAAGTAGTATTTTTTGAGGTTATCTACATTCCAAGTTCTAGGCAACTTTCTTCCGTCTGGAGTTTCCAGGCGGTAAGTGCCGTCTCGTACTCCTTCAAAGATCCGGTAGGGTCCCTCCCAATTTGGGGTTAATTTGCCTTGTTCATTGGCCCTACCGGTTGCCTCCATTTTGCGAAGCACAAAATCTCCTTCTTTCAAAGGTCTTTTACGAACCCGCTTGTTGTAGGCTCTAGTCATACGCAGACGGTAGATCTCATGACGCAAGGCAGCATTCCCCCTTCGCTCTGGAAGAGCGTCTAATGCCAACCGCATGGCTTCCCAGTTAGCCTCCTCATCATATAACATAATGCGTAGAGTAGGCTCATAATGTTCAATGGGAAGAACTGCTTCAGTGCCGTATGTCATGAGAAATGGGTCTCACCTGTTGCCCCCTTTTCGGTTGTCCGGATAGCCCAAAGGACATGAGGTAATTCCTCTGCCCATAGTCCACCGGCTCTTTCTACTTTCTTCTTTATCCCGTCTGAGATCAACTTGTTAAAAGCCTCAACTTGACCGTTTGCCTGAGGACGGCCAACGGATGCAAAACAATGGGAAATTCCTTGGTCTCCCAACCAGGTCTTCAGGACAGGCGTTTCGAACTGCGGTCCGTTGTCGAAAACCATGGACATTGGAACCCCGAACCGGGTGATGACGTTTCTCCAGATGAAAGAAATCACGTCTTTCGTTTTAATCCCTTTTACCGCCTCTGCCTCAACCCATTTGGTGAAGTAGTCTACTGCTACAAGAATGTAGCGGCGGCCGCCTGATGCAGGCGTATAAGGTCCCAAAATGTCCATGCCCCATTTAGCAAACGGAACCGGACTATGGATTGCCGTGAGTTCTGTTGCCGGTTGATGTATCAACTTAGCGAATTTTTGGCACTTGTCGCATCTCTTTACTAGATCCATGGCATCCGCTTCAAGAGTGGGCCAGAAGTACCCTTGCCGTCTGGTTCTTCTGGCCAGGGACCTGCCGCCAATATGCGAGGCACAAAACCCCGCGTGCAGATCTTCCAAAACTTCTCTCCCCCTATCCGGGGTTACACATTTCAAAAACGGCTGCAGGTATCCCTTCCGGAGGAGTTCCCCTTGATGCATAACAAAACTTGAAGCACGCTTCTTGAGCGCTGATGCTTCTGAAGGGTCATCCGGCAAGGTACCATCCGTCAAAAAGGACCGGATGGGATCCATCCAGGTAGCAGTTCTGTCCAAGACTCCAATGGATCATTCTGAATACTTCGTTTTTCAATGACTTCCCAAAAGACCGTCCTAGGAGCATCACCGAGGCTGATGATGCCAACTTTGAGAGGGCATCCGCCTGATTGTTTTCAGACCGGGGCACCTGTCGCAGATGAAATTCATCGAAGGACCCAGCCTCCTCTTTGACCGCCTGCAAATATTTGATCATAGCCGGATGGGTGGCTTCGTAGTCACCAAGGTATTGGCTAACGATCAGCTGTGAATCTGAGCAGGCGTCGACCTTTCTTGCATCGGCTGCCTTACACATGCGCAATCCGGCTAGCAGGGCTTCATACTCTGCCTCATTGTTGGAGGCTTGGAACTTAAACCGTAGTGCATATTCAAACTTATCCCCTTCCGGGGAATGACAGATAACACCTGCACCACAGCCGTTCACCGTAGAGCTGCCGTCTACAAATAACTTCCAGACCTGATCAGGGTTTTCCGGGTGCACCGGCCTAGTCATCTCGACAATAAAGTCGGCAAACGCCTGACCTTTCACTGCCCGCCTGGGTTCAAAAGTTATCTCAAGGCCTTGTATTTCAACAGCCCACTTGATCATTCTACCGGATGACTCTATAGCAGTCATCGTACGCTTGAGCGGCTTATCTGTGTATACCACAACCGGATGTGCCAAAAAATAAGGCTTCAACCGCTTGACTGCTACGAATAAGGCCAACCCAAATTTTTCGATCATGGGGTACCGGAGCTCAGCATTTTTAAAGACATGGCTGATGAAGTACACCGGCAGCTGAATGCCGTCTCTCTCAGCGAGGAGAACGGCACTAAGGGCGTGATCAGAGACGGCTAGGTACATGTACAGAACCTCCCGGGGTAGGGGGCTCACTAGCCTTGGCAAAGAATGCAAGTGCTGCTTAAGCCTCTGGAATGCCGCCTCTGCTTCTTCACCCCATTCAAACCTTGACCTCTTCCTGATTGCCTGGAAGAAATAGAGGCACTTGTCACCTGACCGGCTGAGGAACCTCCCCAATGCCGCCAGACAACCGGTCAACTTCTGGACCTCTTTTACAGTGCGGGGAGACTTCATGTCAATTACCGCCTGTATTTTTTCCGGATTAGCTTCGATGCCTCTTTGGTCAATCAAGAATCCGAGAAACTTCCCAGACTCAACACCAAATACGCATTTCTTTGGGTTAAGCATGACCCGGTGCCGCCTGAGTGTGGTGAAGGTTTCTCGCAGGTCTGCTAGGTGATCCGTCTGTAGCTTGGATTTGACTATCATGTCATCGATATACGCCTCTACATTCCTGCCAATCTGGTTGATAAAAACGGTGTTTATCATGCGCTGGAATGTAGCCGGTGCATTCTTCAACCCAAACGGCATCACCGTATAGCAGAATAACCCCTGATCAGTGACAAAAGCCGTCTTCTCCTGATCTTTCTTCCAGAGAGGTATTTGATGGAAGCCGGAATAAGCATCCATAAAGCTCATTAACGCATGGCCGGCTGTTGAGTCGACTAGGCTGTCAATCTTTGGAAGCGGGTAGCTATCTTTTGGGCATGCTTTGTTCAGATCTGTGTAATCCACACACATCCGCCAAGTACCGTTCGGCTTCTTTACTAGAACGACATTTGCCACCCAATCCGGGTAGTAGCATTGCCTAATGAACCCAGCATCCAACAGCTTTTTGACCTCAGCCGCTGCCGCTTGAGATCTTTCTCCACCATGATCCCTCTTTTTCTACCTAACCGGCTGCTTTTTGGGATCTACGGCTAGCTTGTGGACAGCAAGATCCGGGCTGACGCCTGGCATCTCTTCCACTTCAAAGGCAAAGATGTCTTTGACTTCCTTCAGCAGCTGGAGCAAGCCTTCTCCCAACCGTTCGAAGGCTACCGTCCCGACCTTGACTGTTCTTTCAGGACGGCTGTCATCTAGGATGACATCAAGGCAGTCACCAGCCGGCTGAGGTCGTTGGTCATCTGACCTTTCCCCGGCTAGTGATTGCTATTTCTCCTTTTTGACGGGTGCCAGTTGGTCCGCCTTTCTTTTCATACCGGCTGCCCTTGGAGCCGGGACTGCTGGGTCGCAGTTATCAATATCTATGGGCTCGCCCTGGCCGGCTGCACCCATAGTTGTCTTGACGTCAGAGAGATAGCACTCTCTTGCCGTCTTCTGGTCCCCGCTTAGGGCACCGACTTTACCATCATCCTTTTGAAATTTGACCAACATGAGGGACGGGATGATGACAGCCTTAGATGCGTTGAGGGTAGGACGACCAAATATCATGTTGTAGGCGGACATCTCCTCCACAACTAAAAACTTGACTATCATGTGGCGTCCTTGCCCCTTTTCACCCAGCCGGATCGGAAGATATATGCTTCCGACCGGATGCACTACTCCACCCCCAAAACCGACTAGTGGGTGAGGAGCCTGGTGCATGTTACCGGATGTGTACTTGAGCTTGGTCAAGCACTGATAACTGATTAGGTCAGACGAGCTCCCGGTGTCTATTAGGATTCGGCCAACCTTCTGGTTGGCAACCTTGCATTCGATGACGATGGGGTCATCATGAGGCCGCCTGACCTTGCCCCGGTCCTTTTCAGAAATAAGGACCTCAGGAAAGATGTCTTTCGACGCCTGGCCCTCATCCACTGAGTTGACCAGCTTCCTGATGTTGTCTTTGGTGCCCCGGATGGTAGGACCCCCTCCGGCAAAACCGCCTGCTATTGTGAAGATGGTCTCTTCATCCGTCTCGGAGTTTGCTGGGCCGGTTTTTGCCGCCTGCCCTTTCTTGGCCTGGGTATTACCCTTAGCCTTGGGTAGGTAGGATTTTAGGGCCCCCTCATCTGCCAGACGGTCCAATAGCCGCCTGAGGCTATAGCAGCCATCGGTGTCGTGGCCGACATCCTCGTGGTATTGGCAATACTTGCTCTTGTCCCGTTTATTCACGGGGCTTTTCATTTCAGCCGGTTTGTCGAGAGACATCCGGTCTTTGATTTCCAGGAGGATGGTGGAGCAATCTTTTGCGAACTCGTATTTGGGAGCATACGATTCTGACTTCCGCCTGATCTTCTGGGCCGGCTGTCCTGATCGGTCAGCTGCCCAGACCCCTTTTCTCTTTTCTTCCTTTCTTGCCGGCTGATGCTGTTGCCGGCTCTCTTTTTTGTCAGACTTTTTATAATCTGACGGCTGCTTGACAGCACAAAGCTCCGTCGCCTGTATATAGGCTTCAGCTTCAATTAACGCCTCTTGGAGGGTAGCAACCCTCTTCCGGACGAGGTCAAACTTAAAGGTCGACCCATCCTTCAGACCTCGAAAGAAGTCTGTATAGGCCACTTCGTCTGATAGTCCTGGAATCTGAATTCTCATCAGATTGAACCGTCTGACGTATGACCGGAGGCCCTCCCGGTCGCCCTGCTGTATTGCCCCTAGGTCGAGGCTAGTCTTTTTGGCAGGAATATTCATTGAGAAATTTGACGTAAACAAGTACGCCAAAATTCGAAAGCTGTTGATGCAACCGGCTGGTAGGTTACTAAACCACCGCTGGGCTATGCCCTTGAGGGTAGCCGGGAAGCATCGACACCAGACGGCATCATCTAACCCCTGGAGGTACATGAGGTTAGAGTAGGCCATTAGATGGTCTTCTGGGTTGGTGGTGCCATCATAGGCCCCCACCAAAACATTCTTGATCTTAGGCGGCTGTGCCGCCTGGGTTATCTCTGGTGAGAACGCCGTTGGCTGTTCCCCCAAATTTAGCAGGCGCAGCTGCCAGTCCGTGGGTTGGAACGGCTGCTGCGCTTGCCCACCGAAAAGACCCGGTGACATAAAAGGGGATCCACCCAACCCATTCGGTGTGCCGAATAGGCCAGGCTGGATCACTTTGGGTCCAGACCGGGCAGAAGCTTCGCCCGTCTGGCTCCCAAGGTTCGTTCCCGTACGCCTGTGTGAGACGTCATGGAAACTGTCCGGGAAGGTCGACGTTGAGGCCGACGCAGATGCCTGACCTCGCTTCTCTTGGAGAAATGTGCGGGCGTCTGAGAATGTTTTCTTGGAGCCATCCGGCTGTACGTGCCGGATGGCCTTTCGCAGCTCCCCTTGAGGAAAACGGAGTCTGCTTGGATCAAACCTTAAGCCCTCCCCCTCCTTTGGCTTGGGATGAGGGGTAGGAACTCGTTCTTTGACCGCCTTCTTTCCAGAAGGCTTCTTGGCCGGCTGACCCTTCTTTGGAGTAGCTGACCGGATGAGGCTCTTGATCTCACCCTTGAAACTATTCATGAAAGACATGAGTTCGTTTCTTGTAACGGGGGCTGAGCCCTCCACCGTTTGGGCAATTCCAGCCGGTTGCCCGGCTGGGTTGCTGGGAGCAGCTTGGCTGATTTCCTGTTCTCTTCTATCTTTAGCACGAGGGTGCTTCGTTCTGAAAGACCCATCTGGGCCACATATGTTTCAATTTCGTCTCCACTTTCATGGTCCGTCTGGACCTCAGGCTCGACCACAGGCCGTTTGCCCTGATTCGGTGATATAGTATCAGAAGTCATCTTAGAAGTACTCTCCCCACAGACGGCGCCAAATGTTTCGGGGTTTTCTGATGTGTCCTGCGGGAGAGTTACAATTCCAAGAATGCCCTTCGACGCCTGTGCCTGCAAAATCACGAAGACTCCTAGGGGTAGGAGCTCCGCCTCCGACGATCAAGTTAGTAAAAATACGGGAGGTAGAATGCACGTAATGTAGAAGTTACTTCTCGCGTAATGGGAGAATTCTGCAATTAATATTGCTCGGGGTAAGTGTTTTTCTTTTTGAGGAGTATTCAATGTGAACAACAAATGTTCCAGCCCCCCATTAATGAGGGTCCTTCCACTATTTATAGTGGGGAAGGGATGGTTTCCCTTTTAGGGTTTAGAGGACACGTGTCAGCAGAGGATTGGAGCCCTGCTGACCAACAGCTGGATGCCACGTGTCACTAGGCCATTGGGCCACGTGTTTAGGGTATTTTTACCCCAAACAACTTTCATTTCATACAATTAGCTTTGTAGAACGTATTTGACTTTCATTTGATTCAAATAGCTTTGTAGAAATCTGATTGACTTTCATTTAATTCAATCAGCTTTGTAGAATGTATTTGACTTCCATTTGATTTAAATAGCTTTGTTTGAATGTGTTTGACTTTCATTTGATCCAATTAGCTTTGTAGAATGTATTTTACTTTCATTTGATTCAAATAGCTTTGTTTGAATGTGTTTGACTTTCATTTGATTTAATTTGCTTTGTAGAATGTATTTCACTTTCATTTGATTTATATAGCTTTGTTTGAATGTGTTTGATTTTAATTTAAATTAAAAAGCTTTTTTTGAATGTGTTTGACTTTCATTTGATTTAAAAGGCTTTGTTTAAATGTGTTTGACTTTTAATTTGATTCAATTAGCTTTGTAGAATGTATTTTACTTTTATTTAATTTAATTAGCTTTGTGTGAATGCATTTGACTTTCATTTGATTTAAATAACTTTGTTTGAATGCGTTTGACTTTCATTTGATTCAATTAGCTTTGTTTGAATGTGTTTGACTTTCATTTGATTCAACTAGCTTTGTAAAATGTATTTGACTGTCATTTGATTCAAATAGCTTTGTTTGAATGTGTTTGACTTTCATTTGATTCAATTAGCTTTATTTGAATGTGTTTGACTTTCATTTAATACAATTAGCTTTGTTGAACGTATTTGACATTCATTTGATTAAAATAGCTTTGTTGGAATATGTTTGACTTTCATTTGATTCAATTAGCTTTGTTTGAATGTGTTTGACTTTCATTTGATTCAACTAGCTTTGTAAAATGTATTTGACTGTCATTTGATTCAAATAGCTTTGTTTGAATGTATTTGACTTTCATTTGATTCAATTTGCTTTGTAGAATGTATTTGACTTTCATTTGATTCAAATAGCTTTGTTTGAATGTGTTTGACTTTCTTTTGATTCAATTTGCTTTGTAGAATGCATTTCACTTTCATTTGATTTATATACCTTTGTTTGAATGTGTTTGACTTTCATTTAAATTAAAAAGCTTTTTTTGAATGTGTTTGACTTTCATTTGATTTAAAAGGCATTGTTTGAATATGTTTGACTTTCATTTGATTCAATTAATTTTGTTTGAATGTGTTTGACTTTCATTGATTCAATTAGCTTCATAGAATGTATTTGACTTTCGTTTGATTCAAATAGCGTTGTTTGAATGTGTTTAACTTTCATTTGATTCAATTAGCTTTGTAGAAAGCATTTCACTTCCATTTGATTTAAATAACTTTGTTTGAATGTGTTTGACTTTCATTTGATACAATTAGCTTTGTAGAACGTATTTGACTTTCATTTGATTCAAATAGCTTTGTAGAAATGTGATTGACTTTCATTTAATTCAATCAGCTTTGTAGAATGTATTTGACTTCCATTTGATTCAAATAGCTTTGTTTAAATGTGTTTGACTTTCATTTGATTTAATTTGCTTTGTAGAATGTATTTCACTTTCATTTGATTTATATAGCTTTGTTTGAATGTGTTTGATTTTAAATTAAATTAAAAAGCTTTTTTTGAATGTGTTTGACTTTCATTTGATTTAAAAGGCTTTGTTTAAATGTGTTTGACTTTTAATTTGATTCAATTAGCTTTGTAGAATGTATTTTACTTTTATTTGATTTAATTAGCTTTGTGTGAATGCATTTGACTTTCATTTGATTTTAATAACTTTGTTTGAATGCGTTTGACTTTCATTTGATTCAATTAGCTTTGTTTGAATGTGTTTGACTTTCATTTGATTCAACTAGCTTTGTAAAATGTATTTGACTGTCATTTGATTCAAATAGCTTTGTTTGAATGTGTTTGACTTTCATTTGATTCAATTAGCTTAGTAGAATGTATTTGACTTTCATTTAATGCAAATAGCGTTGTTTGAATGTGTTTAACTTTCATTTGATTCAATTAGCTTTGTAGAATGCATTTCACTTCCATTTGAGTTAAATAACTTTATTTGAATGTGTTTGACTTTCATTTGATACAATTAGCTTTGTAGAACGTATTTGACTTTCATTTTATTCAAATAGCTTTGTAGAAATGTGATTGACTTTCATTTAATTCAATCAGCTTTGTAGAATGTATTTGACTTCCATTTGATTTAAATTGCTTTGTTTGAATGTGTTTGACTTTCATTTGATCCAATCAGCTTTGTAGAATGTATTTGACTTTCATTTGATTCAAATAGCTTTGTTTGAATGTGTTTGACTTTCATTTGATTTAATTTGCTTTGTAGAATGTATTTCACTTTCATTTGATTTATATAGCTTTGTTTGAATGTGTTTGATTTTAAATTAAATTAAAAAGCTTTTTTTGAATGTGTTTGACTTTCATTTGATTTAAAAGGCTTTGTTTAAATGTGTTTGACTTTTAATTTGATTCAATTAGCTTTGTAGAATGTATTTTACTTTTATTTGATTTAATTAGCTTTGTGTGAATGCATTTGACTTTCATTTGATTTAAATAACTTTGTTTGAATGCGTTTGACTTTCATTTGATTCAATTAGCTTTGTTTGAATGTGTTTGACTTTCATTTGATTCAACTAGCTTTGTAAAATGTATTTGACTGTCATTTGATTCAAATATCTTTGTTTGAATGTGTTTGACTTTCATTTGATTCAATTAGCTTAGTAGAATGTATTTGACTTTCATTTGATGCAAATAGCGTTGTTTGAATGTGTTTAACTTTCTTTTGATTCAATTAGCTTTGTAGAATGCATTTCACTTCCATTTGAGTTAAATAACGTATTTGACATTCATTTGATTAAAATAGCTTTGTTGGAATATGTTTGACTTTCATTTGATTCAATTAGCTTTGTTTGAATGTGTTTGACTTTCATTTGATTCAACTAGCTTTGTAAATTGTATTTGACTGTCATTTGATTCAAATAGCTTTGTTTGAATGTGTTTGACTTTCGTTTGATTCAATTTGCTTTGTAGAATGTATTTGACTTTCATTTGATTCAAATAGCTTTGTTTGAATGTGTTTGACTTTCTTTTGATTCAATTTGCTTTGTAGAATGCATTTCACTTTCATTTGATTTATATACCTTTGTTTGAATGTGTTTGACTTTCATTGATTCAATTAGCTTCGTAGAATGTGACTTTCGTTTGATTCAAATAGCGTTGTTTGAATGTGTTTAACTTTCATTTGATTCAATTAGCTTTGTAGAATGCATTTCACTTCCATTTGATTAAAATAACTTTGTTTGAATGTGTTTGACCTTCATTTGATACAATTAGCTTTGTAGAACGTATTTGACTTTCATTTGATTCAAATAGCTTTGTAGGAATGTGATTGACTTTCATTTAATTCAATCAGCTTTGTAGAATATATTTGACTTTCATTTGATTTAAATAGCTTTGTTTGAATGTGTTTGACTTTCAATTGATCCAATTAGCTTTGTAGAATGTATTTTACTCTCATTTGATTCAACTAGCTTTGTTTGAATGTGTTTGACTTTCATTGGATTTAATTTGCTTTGTAGAATGTATTTCACTTTCATTTGATTTATATAGCTTTGTTTGAATGTGTTTGATTTTAATTTAAATTAAAAAGCTTTTTTTGAATGTGTTTGACTTTCATTTGATTTAAAAGGCTTTGTTTAAATGTGTTTGACTTTTAATTTGATTCAATTAGCTTTGTAGAATGTATTTTACTTTTATTTGAAATAATTAGCTTTGTGTGAATGCATTTGACTTTCATTTGATTTAAGTAACTTTGTTTGAATGCGTTTGACTTTCATTTGATTCAATTAGCTTTGTTTGAATGTGTTTGACTTTCATTTGATTCAACTAGCTTTGTAAAATGTATTTGACTGTCATTTGATTCAAATAGCTTTGTTTGAATGTGTTTGACTTTCATTTGATTCAATTAGCTTTATTTGAATGTGTTTGACTTTCATTTAATACAATTAGCTTTGTTGAACGTATTTGACATTCATTTGATTAAAATAGCTTTGTTGGAATATGTTTGACTTTCATTTGATTCAATTAGCTTTGTTTGAATGTGTTTGACTTTCATTTGATTCAACTAGCTTTGTAAAATGTATTTGACTGTCATTTGATTCAAATAGCTTTGTTTGAATGTGTTTGACTTTCATTTGATTCAATTTGCTTTGTAGAATGTATTTGACTTTCATTTGATTCAAATAGCTTTGTTTGAATGTGTTTGACTTTCTTTTGATTCAATTTGCTTTGTAGAATGCATTTCACTTTCATTTGATTTATATACCTTTGTTTGAATGTGTTTGACTTTCATTTAAATTAAAAAGCTTTTTTTGAATGTGTTTGACTTTTATTTGATTTAAAAGGCATTGTTTGAATATGTTTGACTTTCATTTGATTCAATAAATTTTGTTTGAATGTGTTTGACTTTCATTGATTCAATTAGCTTCATAGAATGTATTTGACTTTCGTTTGATTCAAATAGCGTTGTTTGAATGTGTTTAACTTTCTTTTGATTCAATTAGCTTTGTAGAATGCATTTCACTTCCATTTGAGTTAAATAACGTATTTGACATTCATTTGATTAAAATAGCTTTGTTGGAATATGTTTGACTTTCATTTGATTCAATTAGCTTTGTTTGAATGTGTTTGACTTTCATTTGATTCAACTAGCTTTGTAAATTGTATTTGACTGTCATTTGATTCAAATAGCTTTGTTTGAATGTGTTTGACTTTCGTTTGATTCAATTTGCTTTGTAGAATGTATTTGACTTTCATTTGATTCAAATAGCTTTGTTTGAATGTGTTTGACTTTCTTTTGATTCAATTTGCTTTGTAGAATGCATTTCACTTTCATTTGATTTATATACCTTTGTTTGAATGTGTTTGACTTTCATTGATTCAATTAGCTTCGTAGAATGTGACTTTCGTTTGATTCAAATAGCGTTGTTTGAATGTGTTTAACTTTCATTTGATTCAATTAGCTTTGTAGAATGCATTTCACTTCCATTTGATTAAAATAACTTTGTTTGAATGTGTTTGACCTTCATTTGATACAATTAGCTTTGTAGAACGTATTTGACTTTCATTTGATTCAAATAGCTTTGTAGGAATGTGATTGACTTTCATTTAATTCAATCAGCTTTGTAGAATATATTTGACTTTCATTTGATTTAAATAGCTTTGTTTGAATGTGTTTGACTTTCAATTGATCCAATTAGCTTTGTAGAATGTATTTTACTCTCATTTGATTCAACTAGCTTTGTTTGAATGTGTTTGACTTTCATTGGATTTAATTTGCTTTGTAGAATGTATTTCACTTTCATTTGATTTATATAGCTTTGTTTGAATGTGTTTGATTTTAATTTAAATTAAAAAGCTTTTTTTGAATGTGTTTGACTTTCATTTGATTTAAAAGGCTTTGTTTAAATGTGTTTGACTTTTAATTTGATTCAATTAGCTTTGTAGAATGTATTTTACTTTTATTTGATTTAATTAGCTTTGTGTGAATGCATTTGACTTTCATTTGATTTAAATAACTTTGTTTGAATGCGTTTGACTTTCATTTGATTCAATTAGCTTTGTTTGAATGTCTTTGACTTTCATTTGATTCAACTAGCTTTGTAAAATGTATTTGACTGTCATTTGATTCAAATAGCTTTGTTTGAATGTGTTTGACTTTCATTTGATTCAATTAGCTTTATTTGAATGTGTTTGACTTTCATTTAATACAATTAGCTTTGTTGAACGTATTTGACATTCATTTGATTAAAATAGCTTTGTTGGAATATGTTTGACTTTCATTTGATTCAATTAGCTTTGTTTGAATGTGTTTGACTTTCATTTGATTCAACTAGCTTTGTAAAATGTATTTGACTGTCATTTGATTCAAATAGCTTTGTTTGAATGTGTTTGACTTTCATTTGATTCAATTTGCTTTGTAGAATGTATTTGACTTTCATTTGATTCAAATAGCTTTGTTTGAATGTGTTTGACTTTCTTTTGATTCAATTTGCTTTGTAGAATGCATTTCACTTTCATTTGATTTATATACCTTTGTTTGAATGTGTTTGACTTTCATTTAAATTAAAAAGCTTTTTTTGAATGTGTTTGACTTTTATTTGATTTAAAAGGCATTGTTTGAATATGTTTGACTTTCATTTGATTCAATAAATTTTGTTTGAATGTGTTTGACTTTCATTGATTCAATTAGCTTCATAGAATGTATTTGACTTTCGTTTGATTCAAATAGCGTTGTTTGAATGTGTTTAACTTTCATTTGATTCAATTAGCTTTGTAGAATGCATTTCACTTCCATTTGATTTAAATAACTTTGTTTGAATGTGTTTGACTTTCATTTGATACAATTAGCTTTGTAGAACGTATTTGACTTTCATTTGATTCAAATAGCTTTGTAGGAATGTGATTGACTTTCATTTAATTCAATCAGCTTTGTAGAATGTATTTGACTTCCATTTGATTCAAATAGCTTTGTTTGAATGTGTTTGACTTTCATTTCATTTAATTTTCTTTGTAGAATGTATTTCACTTTCATTTGATTGATATAGCTTTGTTTGAATGTGTTTGATTTTAAATTAAATTAAAAAGCTTTTTTTGAATGTGTTTGACTTTCATTTGATTTAAAAGGCTTTGTTTAAATGTGTTTAACTTTTAATTTGATTCAATTATCTTTGTAGAATGTATTTTACTTTTATTTGATTTAATTAGCTTTGTGTGAATGCATTTGACTTTCATTTGATTTAAATAACTTTGTTTGAATGCGTTTGACTTTCATTTGATTCAATTAGCTTTGTTTGAATGTGTTTGACTTTCATTTGATTCAACTAGCTTTGTAAAATGTATTTGACTGTCATTTGATTCAAATAGCTTTGTTTGAATGTGTTTAACTTTCATTTGATTCAATTAGCTTTATTTGAATATGTTTGACTTTCATTTAATACAATTAGCTTTGTTGAACGTATTTGACATTCATTTGATTAAAATAGCTTTGTTGGAATATGTTTGACTTTCATTTGATTCAATTAGCTTTGTTTGAATGTGTTTGAATTTCATTTGATTCAACTAGCTTTGTAAAATGTATTTGACTGTCATTTGATTCAAATAGCTTTGTTTGAATGTGTTTGACTTTCATTTGATTCAATTTGCTTTGTAGAATGTATTTGACTTTCATTTGATTCAAATAGCTTTGTTTGAATGTGTTTGACTTCCTTTTGATTCAATTTGCTTTGTAGAATGCATTTCACTTTCATTTGATTTATATACCTTTGTTTGAATGTGTTTAACTTTCATTTAAATTAAAAAGCTTTTTTCGAATGTGTTTGACTTTCGTTTGATTTAAAAGGCATTGTTTGAATATGTTTGACTTTCATTTGATTCAATTAATTTTGTTTGAATGTGTTTGACTTTCATTGATTCAATTAGCTTCATAGAATGTATTTGACTTTCGTTTGATTCAAATAGCGTTGTTTGAATGTGTTTAACTTTCATTTGATTCAATTAGCTTGGTAGAATGCATTTCACTTCCATTTGATTTAAATAACTTTGTTTGAATGTGTTTGACTTTCATTTGATACAATTAGCTTTGTAGAACGTATTTGACTTTCATTTGATTAAAATAGCTTTGTAGAAATGTGATTGACTTTCATTTAATTCAATCAGCTTTGTAGAATGTATTTGACTTCCATTTGATTCAAATAGCTTTGTTTGAATGTGTTTGACTTTCATTTCATTTAATTTGCTTTGTAGAATGTATTTCACTTTCATTTGATTTATATAGCTTTGTTTGAATGTGTTTGATTTTAAATTAAATTAAAAAGCTTTTTTTGAATGTGTTTGACTTTCATTTGATTTAAAAGGCTTTGTTTAAATGTGTTTAACTTTTAATTTGATTCAATTAGCTTTGTAGAATGTATTTTACTTTTATTTGATTTAATTAGCTTTGTGTGAATGCATTTGACTTTCATTTGATTTAAATAACTTTGTTTGAATGCGTTTGACTTTCATTGGATTCAATTAGCTTTGTTTGAATGTGTTTGACTTTCATTTGATTCAACTAGCTTTGTAAAATGTATTTGACTGTCATTTGATTCAAATAGCTTTGTTTGAATGTGTTTGACTTTCATTTGATTCAATTAGCTTAGTAGAATGTATTTGACTTTCATTTGATGCAAATAGCGTTGTTTGAATGTGTTTAACTTTCATTTGATTCAATTAGCTTTGTAGAATGCATTTCACTTCCATTTGAGTTAAATAACTTTATTTGAATGTGTTTGACTTTCATTTGATACAATTAGCTTTGTAGAACGTATTTGACTTTCATTTGATTCAAATAGCTTTGTAGAAATGTGATTTAATTTCATTTAATTCAATCAGCTTTGTAGAATGTATTTGACTTCCATTTGATTTAAATTGCTTTGTTTGAATGTGTTTGACTTTCATTTGATCCAATCTGCTTTGTAGAATGTATTTGACTTTCATTTGATTCAAATAGCTTTGTTTGAATGTGTTTGACTTTCATTTGATTTAATTTGCTTTGTAGAATGTATTTCACTTTCATTTGATTTATATAGCTTTGTTTGAATGTGTTTGATTTTAAATTAAATTAAAAAGCTTTTTTTGAATGTGTTTGACTTTCATTTGATTTAAAAGGCTTTGTTTAAATGTGTTTGACTTTTAATTTGATTAAATTAGCTTTGTAGAATGTATTTTACTTTTATTTGATTTAATTAGCTTTGTGTGAATGCATTTGACTTTCATTTGATTTAAATAACTTTGTTTGAATGCGTTTGACTTTCATTTGATTCAATTAGCTTTGTTTGAATGTGTTTGACTTTCATTTGATTCAACTAGCTTTGTAAAATGTATTTGACTGTCATTTGATTCAAATAGCTTTGTTTGAATGTGTTTGGCTTTCATTTGATTCAATTAGCTTAGTAGAATGTATTTGACTTTCATTTTATGCAAATAGCGTTGTTTGAATGTGTTTAGCTTTCATTTGATTAAATTAGCTTTGTAGAATGCATTTCACTTCCATTTGAGTTAAATAACTTTATTTGAATGTGTTTGACCTTCATTTGATACAATTAGCTTTGTAGAACGTATTTGACTTTCATTTGATTCAAATAGCTTTGTAGAAATGTGATTTAATTTCATTTAATTCAATCAGCTTTGTAGAATATATTTGACTTCCATTTGATTTAAATAGCTTTGTTTGAATGTGTTTGACTTTCATTTGATCCAATTAGCTTTGTAGAATGTATTTTACTTTCATTTGATTCAACTAGCTTTGTTTGAATGTGTTTGACTTTCATTGGATTTAATTTGCTTTGTAGAATGTATTTCACTTTCATTTGATTTATATAGCTTTGTTTGAATGTGTTTGATTTTAATTTAAATTAAAAAGCTTTTTTTGAATGTGTTTGACTTTCATTTGATTTAAAAGGCTTTGTTTAAATGTGTTTGACTTCTAATTTGATTCAATTAGCTTTGTAGAATGTATTTTACTTTTATTTGAAATAATTAGCTTTGTGTGAATGCATTTGACCTTCATTTGATTTAAGTAACTTTGTTTGAATGCGTTTGACTTTCATTTGATTCAATTAGCTTTGTTTCAATGTGTTTGACTTTCATTTGATTCAACTAGCTTTGTAAAATGTATTTGGCTGTCATTTGATTCAAATAGCTTTGTTTGAATGTGTTTCACTTTCATTTGATTCAATTAGCTTAGTAGAATGTATTTGACTTTCATTTGATTCAAATAGCGTTGTTTGAATGTGTTTCATTTTCATTTGATACAATTAGCTTTGTAGAACGTATTTGACTTTCATTTGATTCAAATAGCTTTGTAGGAATGTGATTGACTTTCATTTAATTCAATCAGCTTTGTAGAATATATTTGACTTCCATTTGATTTAAATACCTTTGTTTGAATGTGTTTGACTTTCATTTGATCCAATTAGCTTTGTAGAATGTATTTTACTTTCATTTGATTCAACTAGCTTTGTTTGAATGTGTTTGACTTTCATTGGATTTAATTTGCTTTGTAGAATGTATTTCACTTTCATTTGATTTATATAGCTTTGTTTGAATGTGTTTGATTTTAATATAAATTAAAAAGCTTTTTTTGAATGTGTTTGACTTTTATTTGATTTAAAAGGCTTTGTTTAAATGTGTTTGACTTTTAATTTGATTCAATTAGCTTTGTAGAATGTATTTTACTTTTATTTGATTTAATTAGCTTTGTGTGAATGCATTTCACTTTCATTTGAATTAAATAACTTTGTTTGAATGCGTTTGACTTTCATTTGATTCAAATAGCTTTATTTGAATGTGTTTGAATTTCATTTGATACAATTAGCTTTGTTGAACGTATTTGACATTCATTTGATTAAAATAGCTTTGTTGGAATATGTTTGACTTTCATTTGATTCAATTAGCTTTGTTTGAATGTGTTTGACTTTCATTTGATTCAACTAGCTTTGTAAATTGTATTTGACTGTCGTTTGATTCAAATAGCTTTGTTTGAATGTGTTTGACTTTCATTTGATTCAATTTGCTTTGTAGAATGTATTTGACTTTCATTTGATTCAAATAGCTTTGTTTGAATGTGTTTGACTTTCTTTTGATTCAATTTGCTTTGTAGAATGCATTTCACTTTCATTTGATTTATATACCTTTGTTTGAATGTGTTTGACTTTCATTGATTCAATTAGCTTCGTAGAATGTGACTTTCGTTTGATTCAAATAGCGTTGTTTCAATGTGTTTAACTTTCATTTGACTCAATTAGCTTTGTAGAATGCATTTCACTTCCATTTGATTTAAATAACTTTGTTTGAATGTGTTTGACCTTCATTTGATACAATTAGCTTTGTAGAACGTATTTGACTTTCATTTGATTCAAATAGCTTTGTAGAAATGTGATTGACTTTCATTTAATTCAATCAGCTTTGTAGAATATATTTGACTTCCATTTGATTTAAATAGCTTTGTTTGAATGTGTTTGACTTTCATTTGATCCAATTAGCTTTGTAGAATGTATTTTACTTTCATTTGATTCAACTAGCTTTGTTTGAATGTGTTTGACTTTCATTGGATTTAATTTGCTTTGTAGAATGTATTTCACTTTCATTTGATTTATATAGCTTTGTTTGAATGTGTTTGATTTTAATTTAAATTAAAAAGCTTTTTTTTGAATGTGTTTGACTTTCATTTGATTTAAAAGGCTTTGTTTAAATGTGTTTGACTTCTAATTTGATTCAATTAGCTTTGTAGAATATATTTTACTTTTATTTGAAATAATTAGCTTTGTGTGAATGCATTTGACTTTCATTTGATTCAATTAGCTTTGTTTGAATGTGTTTGACTTTCATTTGATTCAACTAGCTTTGTAAAATGTATTTGACTGTCATTTGATTCAAATAGCTTTGTTTGAATGTGTTTCACTTTCATTTGATTCAATTAGCTTAGTAGAATGTATTTGACTTTCATTTGATTCAAATAGCGTTGTTTGAATGTGTTTAACTTTCATTTGATTCAATTAGCTTTGTAGAATGCATTTCACTTCCATTTGAGTTAAATAACTTTGTTTTAATGTGTTTGACTTTCATTTGATACAATTAGCTTTGTAGAACATATTTGACTTTCATTTGATTCAAATAGCTTTGTAGGAATGTGATTGACTTTCATTTAATTCAATCAGCTTTGTAAAATGTATTTGACTTCCATTTGATTTAAATAGCTTTGTTTGAATGTGTTTGGCTTTCATTTGATCCAATTAGCTTTGTAGAATGTATTTTACTTTCATTTGATTCAAATAGCTTTGTTTGAATGTGTTTGACTTTCATTTGATTTAATTTGCTTTGTAGAATGCATTTCACTTTCATTTTTTTTTATATAGCTTTGTTTGAATGTGTTTGATTTTAATTTAAATTAAAAAGCTTTTTTTGAATGTGTTTGACTTTCATTTGATTTAAAAGGCTTTGTTTAAATGTGTTTGACTTTTAATTTGATTCAATTAGCTTTGTAGAATGTATTTTACTTTTATTTGATTTAATTAGCTTTGTGTGAATGCGTTTAACTTTCATTTGATTAAAATAGCTTTGTTGGAATATGTTTGACTTTCATTTGATTCAATTAGCTTTGTTTGAATGTGTTTGACTTTCATTTGATTCAACTAGCTTTGTAAATTGTATTTGACTGTCGTTTGATTCAAATAGCTTTGTTTGAATGTGTTTGACTTTCATTTGATTCAATTTGCTTTGTAGAATGTATTTGACTTTCATTTGATTCAAATAGCTTTGTTTGAATGTGTTTGACTTTCTTTTGATTCAATTTGCTTTGTAGAATGCATTTCACTTTTATTTGATTTATATACCTTTGTTTGATTGTGTTTGACTTTCATTGATTCAATTAGCTTCGTAGAATGTGACTTTCGTTTGATTCAAATAGCGTTGTTTGAATGTGTTTAACTTTCATTTGATTCAATTAGCTTTGTAGAATGCATTTCACTTCCATTTGATTTAAATAACTTTGTTTGAATGTGTTTGACCTTAATTTGATACAATTAGCTTTGTAGAACGTATTTGACTTTCATTTGATTCAAATAGCTTTGTAGAAATGTGATTGACTTTCATTTAATTCAATCAGCTTTGTAGAATATACTTGACTTCCATTTGATTTAAATAGCTTTGTTTGAATGTGTTTGACTTTCATTTGATCCAATTAGCTTTGTAGAATGTATTTTACTTTCATTTGATTCAACTAGCTTTGTTTGAAAGTGTTTGACTTTCATTGGATTTAATTTGCTTTGTAGAATGTATTTCACTTTCATTTGATTTATATAGCTTTGTTTGAATGTGTTTGATTTTAATTTAAATTAAAAAGCTTTTTTTGAATGTGTTTGACTTTCATTTGATTTAAAAGGCTTTGTTTAAATGTGTTTGGCTTCTAATTTGATTCAATTAGCTTTGTAGAATGTATTTTACTTTTATTTGAAATAATTAGCTTTGTGTGAATGCATTTGACTTTCATTTGATTTAAGTAACTTTGTTTGAATGCGTTTGACTTTCATTTGATTCAATTAGCTTTGTTTGAATGTGTTTGACTTTCATTTGATTCAACTAGCTTTGTAAAATGTATTTGACTGTCATTTGATTCAAATAGCTTTGTTTGAATGTGTTTCACTTTCATTTGATTCAATTAGCTTAGTAGAATGTATTTGACTTTCATTTGATTCAAATAGCGTTGTTTGAATGTGTTTAACTTTCATTTGATTCAATTAGCTTTGTAGAATGCATTTCACTTCCATTTGAGTTAAATAACTTTGTTTTAATGTGTTTGACTTTCATTTGATACAATTAGCTTTGTAGAACATATTTGACTTTCATTTGATTCAAATAGCTTTGTAGGAATGTGATTGACTTTCATTTAATTCAATTAGCTTTGTAAAATGTATTTGACTTCCATTTGATTTAAATAGCTTTGTTTGAATGTGTTTGGCTTTCATTTGATCCAATTAGCTTTGTAGAATGTATTTTACTTTCATTTGATTCAAATAGCTTTGTTTGAATGTGTTTGACTTTCATTTGATTTAATTTGCTTTGTAGAATGCATTTCACTTTCATTTTTTTTATATAGCTTTGTTTGAATGTGTTTGATTTTAATTTAAATTAAAAAGCTTTTTTTGAATGTGTTTGACTTTCATTTGATTTAAAAGGCTTTGTTTAAATGTGTTTGACTTTTAATTTGATTCAATTAGCTTTGTAGAATGTATTTTACTTTTATTTGATTTAATTAGCTTTGTGTGAATGCATTTCACTTTCATTTGATTTAAACAACTTTGTTTGAATGCGTTTGACTTTCATTTGATTCTAATAGCTTTATTTGAATGTGTTTGACTTTCATTTGATACAATTAGCTTTGTTGAACGTATTTGACATTCATTTGATTAAAATAACTTTGTTGGAATATGTTTGACTTTCATTTGATTCAATTAGATTTGTTTGAATGTGTTTGACTTTCATTTGATTCAACTAGCTTTGTAAAAAGTATTTGACTGTCATTTGATTCAAATAGCTTTGTTTGAATGTGTTTGACTTTCATTTGATTCAATTTGCTTTGTAGAATGTATTGGACTTTCATTTGATTCAAATAGCTTTGTTTGAATGTGTTTGACTTTCTTTTGATTCAATTTGCTTTGTAGAATACATTTCACTTTCATTTGATTTATATACCTTTGTTTGAATGTGTTTGACTTTCATTTAAATTAAAAAGCTTTTTTTTGAATGTGTTTGACTTTCATTTGATTTAAAAGGCATTGTTTGAATGTGTTTGACTTTCATTTGATTCAATTAGTTTTGTTTGAATGTGTTTGACTTTCATTGATTCAATTAGCTTCGTAGAATGTATTTGACTTTCGTTTGATTCAAATAGCGTTGTTTGAATGTGTTTACCTTTCATTTGATTCAATTAGCTTTGTAGAATGCATTTCACTTCCATTTGATTTAAATAATTTTGTTTGAATGTGTTTGACTTTCATTTGATACAATTAGCTTTGTAGAACGTATTTGACTTTCATTTGATTCAAATAGCTTTGTAGAAATGTGATTGACTTTCATTTAATTCAATCAGCTTTGTAGAATGTATTTGACTTCCATTTGATTTAAATAGCTTTGTTTGAATGTGTTTGACTTTCATTTGACCCATTTAGCTTTGTAGAATGTATTTTACTTTCATTTGATTCAAATAGCTTTGTTTGAATGTGTTTGACTTTCATTTGATTTAATTTTCTTTGTAGATTGCATTTCACTTTCATTTTATTTATATAGCTTTGTTTGAATGTGTTTTGACTTTCATTTAAATTAAAAAGCTTTTTTTTTAATGTGTTTAACTTTCATTTGATTTAAAAGGCATTGTTTGAATGTGTTTGACTTTCATTTGATTCAATTAGTTTTGTTTGAATGTGTTTGACTTTCATTGATTCAATTAGCTTCGTAGAATGTATTTGACTTTCGTTTGATTTAAATAGCGTTGTTTGAATGTGTTTAACTTTCATTTGATTCAATTAGTTTTGTAGAATGCATTTCACTTCCATTTGATTTAAATAACTTTGTTTGAATGTGTTTGACTTTCATTTGATACAATTAGCTTTGTAGAACGTATTTGACTTTCATTTGATTCAAATAGCTTTGTAGGAATGTGATTGACTTTCATTTAATTCAATAGCTTTGTAGAATGTATTTGACTTCCATTTGATTTAAATAGCTTTGTTTGAATGTGTTTGACTTTCATTTGATCCAATTAAATTTGTAGAATGTATTTTACTTTCATTTGATTCAAATAGCTTTGTTTGAATGTGTTTGACTTTCATTTGATTTAAAGTGCTTTGTAGAATGTATTTCACTTCCATTTGAGTTAAATAACTTTGTTTGAATGTGTTTGACTTTCATTTGATACAATTAGCTTTGTAGAACGTATTTGACTTTCATTTGATTTAAATAGCTTTGTAGGAATGTGATTGACTTTCATTTAATTCAATCAGCTTTGTAAAATGTATTTGACTTCCATTTGATTTAAATAGCTTTGTTTGAATGTGTTTGACTTTCATTTGATCCAATTAGCTTTGTAGAATGTATTTGACCTTTATTTGATTCCAATAGCTTTGTTTAAATGTGTTTGACTTTCATTTGATTCAATTAGCTTTGTAGAATGTATTTGACTTTTATTTGATTTAATTTGCTTTGTTTGAATGTATTTGACTTTCATTTGGTTCAAATAGATTTGTAAAATGTATTTGACTTTCATTTGATTCAAATAGCTTTGTAAAATGTATTTGACTTTTTTTTTATTCAAATAGCATTGTTTGAAAGTGTTTGAGTTTCATTTGATTCAATTAGCTTTGTAGAATGTATTTGACTTTCATTTGATTCAAATAGCTTTGTTTGAATGTGATTGAATTTCATTTGATACAATTTGCTTTGTAGATTGCATTTCACTTTCATTTGATTTATATAGCTTTGTTTGAATATGTTTGACTTTCATTTAAATTAAAAAGCTTTTTTTGAATGTGTTTGACTTTCATTTAATTTAAAAGGCTTTGTTTGAATGTGTTTGACTTTTATTTGATTCAATTAGCTTTGTAGAATGTATTTGACTCTTATTTGATTTAATTAGCTATGTTTGAACGTGTTTGACTCTCATTTGATTCAAATAGCTTTGTTTGAATGTGTTTGACTTTTATTTGATTCAATTAGCTTTGTAGAATGTATTCGACTTTCATTTGATTAAAATAGCTTTGTTTGAATGTGTTTGACTTTCATTTGATTTAATTTGCTTTGTTTGAATGTATTTGACTTTCATTTGATTCTATTAGCTTTGTTTAATGTATTTGACTTTCATTTGATTCAATTAGCTTTGTTTTAATGTGTTTGACTTTCATTTGATTCAATTAGCTTTGTAGAATGTATTTGACTTTTATTTGATTTAATTAGGTTTGTTTGAATGTATTTGACTCTCATTTGATTCAAATAGCTTTGTTTGAATGTGTTTAACTTTCATTTGATTCAATTAGCTTTGTAGAATGCATTTCACTTTCATTTGATTTAAATAACTTTGTTTGAATGCGTTTGACTTTCATTTGATTTAAATAGCTTTATTAGAATGTGTTTGACTTTCATTTGATACAATTAGCTTTGTTGAACGTATTTGAAATTCCTTTGATTAAAATAGCTTTGTTGGAATATGTTTGACTTTCATTTGATTCAATTAGCTTTGTTTCAATGTGTTTGACTTTCATTTGATTCAACTAGCTTTTTAAAATGTATTTGACTGTCTTTTGATTCAAATAGCTTTGTTTGAATGTGTTTGACTTTCATTTGATTCAATTAGCTTAGTAGAATGTATTTGACTTTCATTTGATTCAAAAAGCGTTGTTTGAATGTGTTTAACTTTCATTTGATTCAATTAGCTTTGTAGAATGCATTTCACTTCCATTTGATTTAAATTACTTTGTTTGAATGTGTTTGACTTTCATTTGATACAATTAGCTTTGTAGAACGTATTTGACTTTCATTTGATTCAAATAGCTTTGTAGGAATGTGATTGACTTTCATTTAATTCAATCAGCTTTGTAGAATGTATTTGACTTCCATTTGATTTAAATAGTTTTGTTTGAATGTGTTTGACTTTCATTTGATCCAATTAGCTTTGTAGAATGTATTTTACTTTCATTTGATTCAAATAGCTTTGTTTGAATATGTTTGACTTTCATTTGATTTAATTTTCTATGTAGAATGCATTTCACTTTCATTTTATTTATATAGCTTTGTTTGAATGTGTTTGATTTTAATTTAAATTAAAAAGCTTTTTTTGAATGTGTTTGACTTTCATTTGATTTAAAAGGCTTTGCTTAAATGTGTTTGACTTTTAATTTGATTCAATTAGCTTTGTAGAATGTATTTTACTTTTATTTGATTTAATTAGCTTTGTGTGAATGCATTTCACTTTCATTTGATTTAAATAACTTTGTTTGAATGCGTTTGACTTTCATTTGATTCAAATAGCTTTATTTGAATGTGTTTGACTTTCATTTGATACAATTAGCTTTGTTGAACGTATTTGACATTCATTTGATTAAAATAGCTTTGTTGGAATATGTTTGACTTTCATTTGATTCAATTAGCTTTGTTTGAATGTGTTTGACTTTCATTTGATTCAACTAGCTTTGTAAAATGTATTTGACTGTCATTTGATTCAAATAGCTTTGTTTGAATGTGTTTGACTTTCATTTGATTCAATTAGCTTAGGAGAATGTATTTGACTTTCTTTTGATTCAAATAGCGTTGTTTGAATGTGTTTAACTTTCATTTGATTCAATTAGCTTTGTAGAATGCATTTCACTTCCATTTGATTTAAATAGCTTTGTTTGAATGTGTTTGACTTTCATTTGATTTAATTTGCTTTGTAGAATGTATTTCACTTCCATTTGAGTTAAATAACTTTGTTTGAATGTGTTTGACTTTCATTTGATACAATTAGCTTTGTAGAACGTATTTGACTTTCATTTGATTCAAATAGCTTTGTAGGAATGTGATTGACTTTCATTTAATTCAATCAGCTTTGTAAAATGTATTTGACTTCCATTTGATTTACATAGCTTTGTTTGAATGTGTTTGACTTTCATTTGATCCAATTAGCTTTGTAGAATTTATTTGACTTTTATTTGATTCCAATAGCTTTGTTTAAATGTGTTTGACTTTCATTTGATTCAATTAGCTTTGTAGAATGTATTTGACTTTTATTTGATTTAATTTGCTTTGTTTCAATGTATTTGACTTTCATTTGGTTCAAATAGATTTGTAAAATGTATTTGACTTTCATTTGATTCAAATAGTTTTGTAAAATGTATTTGACTTTTTTTTTATTCAAATAGCATTGTTTGAAAGTGTTTGAGTTTCATTTGATTCAATTAGCTTTGTAGAATGTATTTGACTTTCATTTGATTCAAATAGCTTTGTTTGAATGTGATTGAATTTCATTTGATACAATTTGCTTTGTAGATTGCATTTCACTTTCATTTGATTTATATAGCTTTGTTTGAATGTGTTTGACTTTCATTTAAATTAAAAAGCTTTTTTTTGAATGTGTTTGACTTTCATTTAATTTAAAAGGCTTTGTTTGAATGTGTTTGACTTTTATTTGATTCAATTAGCTTTGTAGAATGTATTTGACTCTTATTTGATTCAATTAGCTATGTTTGAACGTGTTTGACTCTCATTTGATTCAAATAGCTTTGTTTGAATGTGTTTGACTTTTATTTGATTCAATTAGCTTTGTAGAATGTATTCGACTTTCGTTTGATTAAAATAGCTTTGTTTGAATGTGTTTGACTTTCATTTGATTTAATTTGCTTTGTTTGAATGTATTTGACTTTCATTTGATTCTATTAGCTTTGTTTAATGTATTTGACTTTCATTTGACTCAATTAGCTTTGTTTTAATGTGTTTGACTTTCATTTGATTCAATTAGCTTTGTAGAATGTATTTGACTTTTATTTGATTTAATTAGGTTTGTTTGAATGTATTTGACTCTCATTTGATTCAAATAGCTTTGTTTGAATGTGTTTGACTTTCATTTGATTTAATTAGCTTTGTAGAATGCATTTCACTTTCATTTGATTTAAATAACTTTGTTTGAATGCGTTTGACTTTCATTTGATTCAAATAGCTTTATTAGAATGTGTTTGACTTTCATTTGATACAATTAGCTTTGTTGAACGTATTTGACATTCCTTTGATTAAAATAGCTTTGTTGGAATATGTTTGACTTTCATTTGATTCAATTAGCTTTGTTTCAATGTGTTTGACTTTCATTTGATTCAACTAGCTTTTTAAAATGTATTTGACTGTGTTTTGATTCAAATAGCTTTGTTGAATGTGTTTGACTTTCATTTGATTCAATTAGCTTAGTAGAATGTATTTGACTTTCATTTGATTCAAAAAGCGTTGTTTGAATGTGTTTAACTTTCATTTGATTCAATTAGCTTTGTAGAATGCATTTCACTTCCATTTGATTTAAATTACTTTGTTTGAATGTGTTTGACTTTCATTTGATACAATTAGCTTTGTAGAACGTATTTGACTTTCATTTGATTCAAATAGCTTTGTAGGAATGTGATTGACTTTCATTTAATTCAATCAGCTTTGTAGAATGTATTTGACTTCCATTTGATTTAAATAGCTTTGTTTGAATGTGTTTGACTTTCATTTGATCCAATTAGCTTTGTAGAATGTATTTTACTTTCATTTGATTCAAATAGCTTTGTTTGAATATGTTTGACTTTCATTTGATTTAATTTTCTTTGTAGAATGCATTTCACTTTCATTTTATTTATATAGCTTTGTTTGAATGTGTTTGATTTTAATTTAAATTAAAAAGCTTTTTTTGAATGTGTTTGACTTTCATTTGATTTAAAAGGCTTTGCTTAAATGTGTTTGACTTTTAATTTGATTCAATTAGCTTTGTAGAATGTATTTTACTTTTATTTGATTTAATTAGCTTTGTGTGAATGCATTTCACTTTCATTTGATTTAAATAACTTTGTTTGAATGCGTTTGACTTTCATTTGATTCAAATAGCTTTATTTGAACGTGTTTGACTTTCATTTGACACAATTAGCTTTGTTGAACGTATTTGACATTCATTTGATTAAAATAGCTTTGTTGGAATATGTTTGACTTTCATTTGATTCAATTAGCTTTGTTTGAATGTGTTTGACTTTCATTTGATTCAACTAGCTTTGTAAAATGTATTTGACTGTCATTTGATTCAAATAGCTTTGTTTGAATGTGTTTGACTTTCATTTGATTCAATTAGCTTAGGAGAATATATTTGACTTTCTTTTGATTCAAATAGCGTTGTTTGAATGTGTTTAACTTTCATTTGATTCAATTAGCTTTGTAGAATGCATTTCACTTCCATTTGATTTAAATAACTTTGTTAGAATGTGTTTGACTTTCATTTGATACAATTAGCTTTGTAGAACGTATTTGACTTTCATTTGATTCAAATAGCTTTGTAGGAATGTGATTGACTTTCATTTAATTCAATAGCTTTGTAGAATGTATTTGACTTCCATTTGATTTAAATAGCTTTGTTTGAATGTGTTTGACTTTCATTTGATCCAATTAAATTTGTAGAATGTATTTTACTTTCATTTGATTCAAATAGCTTCGTTTGAATGTGTTTGACTTTCATTTGATTTAATTTGCTTTGCTTTGTAAAATGTATTTCACTTCCATTTGAGTTAAATAACTTTGTTTGAATGTGTTTGACTTTCATTTGATACAATTAGCTTTGTAGAACGTATTTGACTTTCATTTGATTCAAATAGATTTGTAGGAATGTGATTGACTTTCATTTAATACAATCAGCTTTGTAAAATGTATATGACTTCCATTTGATTTAAATAGCATTGTTTGAATGTGTTTGACTTTCATTTGATCCAATTAGCTTTGTAGAATGTATTTGACTTTTATTTGATTCCAATAGCTTTGTTTAAATGTGTTTGACTTTCATTTGATTCAATTAGCTTTGTAAAATGTATTTGACTTTTATTTGATTTAATTTGCTTTGTTTGAATGTATTTGACTTTCATTTGGTTCAAATAGATTTGTAAAATGTATTTGACTTTCATTTGATTCAAATAGCTTTGTAGAATGTATTTGACTTTTTTTTTATTCAAATAGCATTGTTTGAAAGTGTTTGAGTTTCATTTGATTCAATTAGCTTTGTAGAATGTATTTGACTTTCATTTGATTCAAATAGCTTTGTTTGAAAAATGTGATTGAATTTCATTTGATTCAATTTGCTTTGTAGATTGCATTTCACTTTCATTTGATTTATATAGCTTTGTTTGAATGTGTTTGACTTTCATTTGATTGAAATAGCTTTGTTTGAATTTGTTTGACTTTTATTTGATTCAATTAGCTTTGTAGAATGTATTCGACTTTCATTTGATTAAAATAGCTTTGTTTGAATGTGTTTGACTTTCATTTGATTTAATTTGCTTTGTTTAAATGTGTTTGACTTTCATTTGATTCTATTAGCTTTGTTTAATGTATTTGACTTTCATTTGATTCAATTAGCTTTGTTTTAATGTGTTTGACTTTCATTTGACTCAATTAGCTTTGTAGAATGTATTTGACAAAATTTGATTTAATTAGCTTTGTTTGAATGTATTTGACTCTCATTTGATTCAAATAGCTTTGTTTGAATGTGTTTAACTTTCATTTGATTCAATTAGCTTTATAGAATGCATTTCACTTTCATTTGATTTAAATAACTTTGTTTGAATGCGTTTGACTTTCATTTGATTCAAATAGCTTTATTAGAATGTGTTTGACTTTCATTTGATACAATTAGCTTTGTTGAACGTATTTGACATTCCTTTGATTAAAATAGCTTTGTTTAAATATGTTTGACTTTCATTTGATTCAATTAGCTTTGTTTCAATGTGTTTGACTTTCATCTGATTCAACTAGCTTTTTAAAATGTATTTGACTGTCTTTTGATTCAAATAGCTTTGTTTGAATGTGTTTGACTTTCATTTGATTCAATTAGCTTAGTAGAATGTATTTGACTTTCATTTGATTCAAAAAGCGTTGTTTGAATGTGTTTAACTTTCATTTGATTCAATTAGCTTTGTAGAATGCAGTTCACTTCCATTTGATTTAAATAACTTTGTTTGAATGTGTTTGACTTTCATTTGATACAATTAGCTTTGTAGAACGTATTTGACTTTCATTTGATTCAAATAGCTTTGTAGGAATGTGATTGACTTTCATTTAATTCAATCAGCTTTGTAGAATGTATTTGACTTCCATTTGATTTAAATAGCTTTGTTTGAATGTGTTTGACTTTCATTTGATCCAATTAGCTTTGTAGAATGTATTTTACTTTCATTTGATTCAAATAGCTTTGTTTGAATATGTTTGACTTTCATTTGATTTAATTTTCTTTGTAGAATGCATTTCACTTTCATTTTATTTATATAGCTTTGTTTGAATGTGTTTGATTTTAATTTAAATTAAAAAGCTTTTTTTGAATGTGTTTGACTTTCATTTGATTTAAAAGGCTTTGTTTAAATGTGTTTGACTTTTAATTTGATTCAATTAGCTTTGTAGAATGTATTTTACTTTTATTTGATTTAATTAGCTTTGTGTGAATGCATTTCACTTTCATTTGATTTAAAAAACTTTGTTTGAATGCGTTTGACTTTCATTTGATTCAAATAGCTTTATTTGAATGTGTTTGACTTTCATTTGATACAATTAGCTTTGTTGAACGTATTTGACATTCATTTGATTAAAATAGCTTTGTTGGAATATGTTTGACTTTCATTTAATTTAATTAGCTTTGTTTGAATGTGTTTGACTTTCATTGGATTCAATTAGCTTTGTAGAACGTATTTGACTTTCATTTGATTCAAATAGCTTTGTAGAAATCTGATTGACTTTCATTTAATTCAATCAGCTTTGTAGAATGTATTTGACTTCCAATTGATTTAAATAGCTTTGTTTGAATGTGTTTGACTTTCATTTGATCCAATTAGCTTTGTAGAATGTATTTTACTTTCATTTGATTCAAATAGCTTTGTTTGAATGTGTTTGACTTTCATTTGATTTAATTTGCTTTGTAGAATGTATTTCACTTTCATTTGATTTATATAGCTTTGTTTGAATGTGTTTGATTTTAATTTAAATTAAAAAGCTTTTTTTGAATGTGTTTGACATTCATTTGATTTAAAAGGCTTTGTTTAAATGTGTTTGACTTTTAATTTGATTCAATTAGCTTTGTAGAATGTATTTTACTTTTATTTGATTTAATTAGCTTTGTGTGAATGCATTTGACTTTCATTTGATTTAAATAACTTTGTTTGAATGTGTTTGACTTTCATTTGATTCAATTAGCTTTGTTTGAATGTGTTTGACTTTCATTTGATTCAACTAGCTTTGTAAAATGTATTTGATTGTCATTTGATTCAAATAGCTTTGTTTGAATGTGTTTGACTTTCATTTGATTCAATTAGCTTAGTAGAATGTATTTGACTTTCATTTGATTCAAATAGCGTTGTTTGAATGTGTTTAACTTTCATTTGATTCAATTAGCTTTGTAGAATGTATTTTACTTTCATTTGATTCAACTAGCTTTGTAAAATGTATTTGATTGTCATTTGATTCAAATAGCTTTGTTCGAATGTGTTTGACTTTCATTTGATACAATTAGCGTTGTAGTACGTATTTGACTTTCATTTGATTCAAATAGCTTTGTAGGAATGTGATTGACTTTCATTTAATTCAATCAGCTTTGTAGAATGTATTTGACTTCCATTTGATTTAAATAGCTTTGTTTGAATGTGTTTGACTTTCATTTGATCCAATTAGCTTTGTAGAATGTATTTTACTTTCATTTGATTCAAATAGCTTTGTTTGAATGTGTTTGATTTTGATTTGATTTAATTTGCTTTGTAGAATGCATTTCACTTTCATTTTATTTATATAGCTTTGTTTGAATGTGTTTGATTTTAATTTAAATTAAAAAGCTTTTTTTGAATGTGTTTGACTTTCATTTGATTTAAAAGGCTTTGTTTAAATGTGTTTGACTTTTAATTTGATTCAATTAGCTTTGTAGAATGTATTTTACTTTTATTTGATTTAATTAGCTTTGTGTGAATGCATTTCACTTTCATTTGAATTAAATAACTTTGTTTGAATGCGTTTGACTTTCATTTGATTCAAATAGCTTTATTTGAATGTGTTTGACTTTCATTTGATACAATTAGCTTTGTTGAACGTATTTGACATTCATTTGATTAAAATAGCTTTGTTGGAATATGTTTGACTTTCATTTGATTCAATTAGCTTTGTTTGAATGTGTTTGACTTTCATTTGATTCAACTAGCTTTGTAAAATGTATTTGACTGTCATTTGATTCAAATAGCTTTGTTTGAATGTGTTTGACTTTCATTTAAATTAAAAAGCTTTGTAGAATATATTTGACTTCCATTTGATTTAAATAGCTTTGTTTGAATGTGTTTGACTTTCATTTGATCCAATTATCTTTGTAGAATGTATTTTACTTTTATTTGATTTAATTAGCTTTGTGTGAATGCATTTCACTTTCATTTGAATTAAATAACTTTGTTTGAATGCGTTTGACTTTCATTTGATTCAAATAGCTTTATTTGAATGTGTTTGAATTTCATTTGATACAATTAGCTTTGTTGAACGTATTTGACATTCATTTGATTAAAATAGCTTTGTTGGAATATGTTTGACTTTCATTTGATTCAATTAGCTTTGTTTGAATGTGTTTGACTTTCATTTGATCCAACTAGCTTTGTAAAATGTATTTGACTGACATTTGATTCTAATAGCTTTGTTTGAATGTGTTTGACTTTCATTTGATTCAATTTGCTTTGTAGAATGTATTTGACTTTTATTTGATTCAAATAACTTTGTTTGAATGTGTTTGACCTTCATTTGATACAATTAGCTTTGTAGAACGTATTTGACTTTCATTTGATTCAAATAGCTTTGTAGGAATGTGATTGACTTTCATTTAATTCAATCAGCTTTGTAGAATATATTTGACTTCCATTTGATTTAAATAGCTTTGTTTGAATGTGTTTGACTTTCATTTGATCCAATTAGCTTTGTAGAATGTATTTTACTTTCATTTGATTCAACTAGCTTTGTTTGAATGTGTTTGACTTTCATTGGATTTAATTTGCTTTGTAGAATGTATTTCACTTTCATTTGATTTATATAGCTTTGTTTGAATGTGTTTGATTTTAATTTAAATTAAAAAGCTTTTTTTGAATGTGTTTGACTTTCATTTGATTTAAAAGGCTTTGTTTAAATGTGTTTGACTTTTAATTTGATTCAATTAGCTTTGTAGAATGTATTTTAGTTTTATTTGAAATAATTAGCTTTGTGTGAATGCATTTGACTTTCATTTAATTTAAGTAACTTTGTTTGAATGCGTTTGACTTTCATTTGATTCAATTAGCTTTGTTTGAATGTGTTTGACTTTCATTTGATTCAACTAGCTTTGTAAAATGTATTTGACTGTCATTTGATTCAAATAGCTTTGTCTGAATGTGTTTCACTTTCATTTTATTTAATTAGCTTAGTAGAATGTATTTGACTTTCATTTGATTCAAATAGCGTTGTTTGAATGTGTTTAACTTTCATTTGATTCAATTAGCTTTATAGAATGCATTTCACTTCCCTTTGAGTTAAATAACTTTGTTTGAATGTGTTTGACTTTCATTTGATACAATTAGCTTTGTAGAACGTATTTGACTTTCATTTGATTCAAATAGCTTTGTAGGAATGTGATTGACTTTCATTTAATTCAATCAGCTTTGTAAAATGTATTTGACTTCCATTTGATTTAAATAGCTTTGTTTGAATGTGTTTGGCTTTCATTTGATCCAATTAGCTTTGTAGAATGTATTTTACTTTCATTTGATTCAAATAGCTTTGTTTGAATGTGTTTGACTTTCATTTGATTTAATTTGCTTTGTAGAATGCATTTCACTTTCATTTTATTTATATAGCTTTGTTTGAATGTGTTTGATTTTAATTTAAATTAAAAAGCTTTTTTTGAATGTGTTTGACTTTCATTTGATTTAAAAGGCTTTGTTTAAATGTGTTTGACTTTTAATTTGATTCAATTAGCTTTGTAGAATGTATTTTACTTTTATATGATTTAATTAGCTTTGTGTGAATGCATTTCACTTTCATTTGATTTAAACTACTTTGTTTGAATGCGTTTGACTTTCATTTGATTCAAATAGCTTTATTTGAATGTGTTTGACTTTCATTTGATACAATTAGCTTTGTTGAACGTATTTGACATTCATTTGATTAAAATAACTTTGTTGGAATATGTTTGACTTTCATTTGATTCAATTAGATTTGTTTGAATGTGTTTGACTTTCATTTGATTCAACTAGCTTTGTAAAATGTATTTGACTGTCATTTGATTCAAATCGCTTTGTTTGAATGTGTTTGACTTTCATTTGATTCAATTTGCTTTGTAGAATGTATTGGACTTTCATTTGATTCAAATAGCTTTGTTTGAATGTGTTTGACTTTCTTTTGATTCAATTTGCTTTGTAGAATGCATTTCACTTTCATTTGATTTATATACCTTTGTTTGAATGTGTTTGACTTTCATTTAAATTAAAAAGCTTTTTTTTGAATGTGTTTGACTTTCATTTGATTTAAAAGGCATTGTTTGAATGTGTTTGACTTTCATTTGATTCAATTAGTTTTGTTTGAATGTGTTTGACTTTCATTGATTCAATTAGCTTCGTAGAATGTATTTGACTTTCGTTTGATTCAAATAGCGTTGTTTGAATGTGTTTAACTTTCATTTGATTCAATTAGCTTTATAGAATGCATTTTACTTCCATTTGATTTAAATAACTTTGTTTGAATGTTTTTTACTTTCATTTGATACAATTAGCTTTGTAGAACGTATTTGACTTTCATTTGATTCAAATAGCTTTGTAGGAATGTGATTGACTTTCATTTAATTCAATCAGCTTTGTAGAATGTATTTGACTTCCATTTGATTTAAATAGCTTTGTTTGAATGTGTTTGACTTTCATTTGATCCAATTAGCTTTGTAGAATGTATTTTACTTTCATTTGATTCAAATAGCTTTGTTTGAATGTGTTTGACTTTCATTTGATTTAATTTTCTTTGTAGATTGCATTTCACTTTCATTTTATTTATATAGCTTTGTTTGAATGTGTTTGATTTTAATTTAAATTAAAAAGTTTTTTTTGAATGTGTTTGACTTTCATTTGATTTAAAAGGCTTTGATTAAATGTGTTTGACTTTTAATTTGATTCAATTAGCTTTGTAGAATGTATTTTACTTTTATTTGAAATAATTAGCTTTGTGTGAATGCATTTGACTTTCATTTGATTTAAGTAACTTTGTTTGAATGCGTTTGACTTTCATTTGATTCAATTAGCTTTGTTTGAATGTGTTTGACTTTCATTTGATTCAACTAGCTTTGTAAAATATATTTGACTGTCATTTGATTCAAATAGCTTTGTTTGAATGTGTTTCACTTTCATTTGATTCAATTAGCTTAGTAGAATGTATTTGACTTTCATTTGATTCAAATAGCGTTGTTTGAATGTGTTTAACTTTCATTTGATTCAATTAGCTTTGTAGAATGCATTTCACTTCCATTTGAGTTAAATAACTTTGTTTGAATGTGTTTGACTTTCATTTGATACAATTAGCTTTGTAGAACGTATTTGACTTTCATTTGATTCAAATAGCTTTGTAGGAATGTGATTGACTTTCATTTAATTCAATCAGCTTTGTAGAATATATTTGACTTCCATTTGATTTAAATACCTTTGTTTGAATGTGTTTGACTTTCATTTGATCCAATTAGCTTTGTAGAATGTATTTTACTTTCATTTGATTCAACTAGCTTTGTTTGAATGTGTTTGACTTTCATTGGATTTAATTTGCTTTGTAGAATGTATTTCACTTTCATTTGATTTATATAGCTTTGTTTGAATGTGTTTGATTTTAATATAAATTAAAAAGCTTTTTTTGAATGTGTTTGACTTTCATTTGATTTAAAAGGCTTTGTTTAAATGTGTTTGACTTTTAATTTGATTCAATTAGCTTTGTAGAATGTATTTTACTTTTATTTGAAATAATTAGCTTTGTGTGAATGCATTTGACTTTCATTTGATTTAAGTAACTTTGTTTGAATGCGTTTGACTTTCATTTGATTCAATTAGCTTTGTTTGAATGTGTTTGACTTTCATTTGATTCAACTAGCTTTGTAAAATGTATTTGACTGTCATTTGATTCAAATAGCTTTGTTTGAATGTGTTTCACTTTCATTTGATTCAATTAGCTTAGTAGAATGTATTTGACTTTCATTTGCTTCAAATAGCGTTGTTTGAATGTGTTTAACTTTCATTTGATTCAATTAGCTTTGTAGAATGCATTTCACATCCATTTGAGTTAAATAACTTTGTTTGAATGTGTTTGACTTTCATTTGATACAATTAGCTTTGTAGAACGTATTTGACTTTCATTTGATTCAAATAGCTTTGTAGGAATGTGATTGACTTTCATTTAATTCAATCAGCTTTGTAGAATGTATTTGACTTCCATTTGATTTAAATAGCTTTGTTTAAATGTGTTTGACTTTCATTTGATTCAATTAGCTTTGTAGAATGTATTTGACTTTTATTTGATTTAATTTGCTTTGTTTGAATGTATTTGACTTTCATTTGGTTCAAATAGATTTGTAAAATGTATTTGACTTTCATTTGATTCAAATAGCTTTGTAGAATGTATTTGACTTTTTTTTTATTCAAATAGCATTGTTTGAAAGTGTTTGAGTTTCATTTGATTCAATTAGCTTTGTAGAATGTATTTGACTTTCATTTGATTCAAATAGCTTTGTTTGAATGTGATTGAATTTCATTTGATTCAATTTGCTTTGTAGATTGCATTTCACTTTCATTTGTTTTATATAGCTTTGTTTGAATGTGTTTGACTTTCATTTGATTGAAATAGCTTTGTTTGAATGTGTTTGACTTTTATTTGATTCAATTAGCTTTGTAGAATGTATTCGACTTTCATTTGATTAAAATAGCTTTGTTTGAATGTGTTTGACTTTCATTTGATTTAATTTGCTTTGTTTGAATGTGTTTGACTTTCATTTGATTCTATTAGCTTTGTTTAATGTATTTGACTTTCATTTGATTCAATTAGCTTTGTTTTAATGTGTTTGACTTTCATTTGATTCAATTAGCTTTGTAGAATGTATTTGACTTTTATTTGATTTAATTAGCTTTGTTTGAATGTATTTGACTCTCATTTGATTCAAATAGCTTTGTTTGAATGTGTTTAACTTTCATTTGATTCAATTAGCTTTGTAGAATGCATTTCACTTTCATTTGATTTAAATAACTTTGTTTGAATGCGTTTGACTTTCATTTGATTCAAATAGCTTTATTAGAATGTGTTTGACTTTCATTTGATACAATTTGTTTTGTTGAACGTATTTGACATTCCTTTGATTAAAATAGCTTTGTTGGAATATGTTTGACTTTCATTTGATTCAATTAGCTTTGTTTCAATGTGTTTGACTTTCATTTGATTCAACTAGCTTTTTAAAATGTATTTGACTGTCTTTTGATTCAAATAGCTTTGTTTGAATGTGTTTGACTTTCATTTGATTCAATTAGTTTAGTAGAATGTATTTGACTTTCATTTGATTCAAAAAGCGTTGTTTGAATGTGTTTAACTTTCATTTGATTCAATTAGCTTTGTAGAATGCATTTCACTTCCATTTGATTTAAATAACTTTGTTTAAATGTGTTTGACTTTCATTAGATACAATTAGCTTTGTAGAACGTATTTGACTTTCATTTGATTCAAATAGCTTTGTAGGAATGTGATTGACTTTCATTTAATTCAATCAGCTTTGTAGAATGTATTTGACTTCCATTTGATTTAAATAGCTTTGTTTAAATGTGTTTGACTTTCATTTGATTCAATTAGCTTTGTAGAATGTATTTGACTTTTATTTGATTTAATTTGCTTTGTTTGAATGTATTTGACTTTCATTTGGTTCAAATAGATTTGTAAAATGTATTTGACTTTCATTTGATTCAAATAGCTTTGTAGAATGTATTTGACTTTTTTTTTATTCAAATAGCATTGTTTGAAAGTGTTTGAGTTTCATTTGATTCAATTAGCTTTGTAGAATGTATTTGACTTTCATTTGATTCAAATAGCTTTGTTTGAATGTGATTGAATTTCATTTGATTCAATTTGCTTTGTAGATTGCATTTCACTTTCATTTGTTTTATATAGCTTTGTTTGAATGTGTTTGACTTTCATTTGATTGAAATAGCTTTGTTTGAATGTGTTTGACTTTTATTTGATTCAATTAGCTTTGTAGAATGTATTCGACTTTCATTTGATTAAAATAGCTTTGTTTGAATGTGTTTGACTTTCATTTGATTTAATTTGCTTTGTTTGAATGTGTTTGACTTTCATTTGATTCTATTAGCTTTGTTTAATGTATTTGACTTTCATTTGATTCAATTAGCTTTGTTTTAATGTGTTTGACTTTCATTTGATTCAATTAGCTTTGTAGAATGTATTTGACTTTTATTTGATTTAATTAGCTTTGTTTGAATGTATTTGACTCTCATTTGATTCAAATAGCTTTGTTTGAATGTGTTTAACTTTCATTTGATTCAATTAGCTTTGTAGAATGCATTTCACTTTCATTTGATTTAAATAACTTTGTTTGAATGCGTTTGACTTTCATTTGATTCAAATAGCTTTATTAGAATGTGTTTGACTTTCATTTGATACAATTTGTTTTGTTGAACGTATTTGACATTCCTTTGATTAAAATAGCTTTGTTGGAATATGTTTGACTTTCATTTGATTCAATTAGCTTTGTTTCAATGTGTTTGACTTTCATTTGATTCAACTAGCTTTTTAAAATGTATTTGACTGTCTTTTGATTCAAATAGCTTTGTTTGAATGTGTTTGACTTTCATTTGATTCAATTAGTTTAGTAGAATGTATTTGACTTTCATTTGATTCAAAAAGCGTTGTTTGAATGTGTTTAACTTTCATTTGATTCAATTAGCTTTGTAGAATGCATTTCACTTCCATTTGATTTAAATAACTTTGTTTAAATGTGTTTGACTTTCATTAGATACAATTAGCTTTGTAGAACGTATTTGACTTTCATTTGATTCAAATAGCTTTGTAGGAATGTGATTGACTTTCATTTAATTCAATCAGCTTTGTAGAATGTATTTGACTTCCATTTGATTTAAATAGCTTTGTTTAAATGTGTTTGACTTTCATTTGATCCAATTAGCTTTGTAGAATGTATTTTACTTTCATTTGATTCAAATAGCTTTGTTTGAATATGTTTGACTTTCAATTGATTTAATTTTCTTTGTAGAATGCATTTCACTTTCATTTTATTTATATAGCTTTGTTTGAATGTGTTTGATTTTAATTTAAATTAAAAAGCTTTTTTTGAATGTGTTGACTTTCATTTGATTTAAAGGGCTTTGTTTAAATGTGTTTGACTTTTAATTTGATTCAATTAGCTTTGTAGAATGTATTTTACTTTTATTTGATTTAATTAGCTTTGTGTGAATGCATTTCACTTTCATTTGATTTAAATAACTTTGTTTGAATGCGTTTGACTTTCATTTGATTCAAATAGCTTTATTTGAATGTGTTTGACTTTCATTTGATACAATTAGCTTTGTTGAACGTATTTGACATTCATTTGATTAAAATAGCTTTGTTGGAATATGTTTGACTTTCATTTGATTCAATTAGCTTTGTTTGAATGTGTTTGACTTTCATTTGATTCAACTAGCTTTGTAAAATGTATTTGACTGTCATTTGTTTCAAATAGCTTTGTTTGAATGTGTTTGACTTTCATTTGATTCAATTAGCTTAGGAGAATGTATTTGACTGTCTTTTGATTCAAATAGCTTTGTTTGAATGTGTTTGACTTTCATTTGATTCAATTAGTTTAGTAGAATGTATTTGACTTTCATTTGATTCAAAAAGCGTTGTTTGAATGTGTTTAACTTTCATTTGATTCAATTAGCTTTGTAGAATGCATTTCACTTCCATTTGATTTAAATAACTTTGTTTAAATGTGTTTGACTTTCATTTGATACAATTAGCTTTGTAGAACGTATTTGACTTTCATTTGATTCAAATAGCTTTGTAGGAATGTGATTGACTTTCATTTAATTCAATCAGCTTTGTAGAATGTATTTGACTTCCATTTGATTTAAATAGCTTTGTTTGAATGTGTTTGACTTTCATTTGATCCAATTAGCTTTGTAGAATGTATTTTACTTTCATTTGATTCAAATAGCTTTGTTTGAATATGTTTGACTTTCAATTGATTTAATTTTCTTTGTAGAATGCATTTCACTTTCATTTTATTTATATAGCTTTGTTTGAATGTGTTTGATTTTAATTTAAATTAAAAAGCTTTTTTTGAATGTGTTGACTTTCATTTGATTTAAAGGGCTTTGTTTAAATGTGTTTGACTTTTAATTTGATTCAATTAGCTTTGTAGAATGTATTTTACTTTTATTTGATTTAATTAGCTTTGTGTGAATGCATTTCACTTTCATTTGATTTAAATAACTTTGTTTGAATGCGTTTGACTTTCATTTGATTCAAATAGCTTTATTTGAATGTGTTTGACTTTCATTTGATACAATTAGCTTTGTTGAACGTATTTGACATTCATTTGATTAAAATAGCTTTGTTGGAATATGTTTGACTTTCATTTGATTCAATTAGCTTTGTTTGAATGTGTTTAACTTTCATTTGATTCAATTAGCTTTGTAGAATGCATTTCACTTCCATTTGATTTAAATAACTTTGTTTGAATGTGTTTGACTTTCATTTGATACAATTAGCTTTGTAGAACGTATTTGACTTTTATTTGATTCAAATAGCTTTGTAGGAATGTGATTGACTTTCATTTAATTCAATAGCTTTGTAGAATGTATTTGACTTCCATTTGATTTAAATAGCTTTGTTTGAATGTGTTTGACTTTCATTTGATCCAATTAAATTTGTAGAATGTATTTTACTTTCATTTGATTCAAATATCTTTGTTTGAATGTGTTTGACTTTCATTTGATTTAATTTGCTTTGTAGAATGTATTTCACTTCCATTTGAGTTAAATAACTTTGTTTGAATGTGTTTGACTTTCATTTGATACAATTAGCTTTGTAGAACTTATTTTACTTTCATTTGATTCAAATAGCTTTGTAGGAATGTGATTGACTTTCATTTAATTCAATCAGCTTTGTAAAATGTATTTGACTTCCATTTGATTTAAATAGCTTTGTTTGAATGTGTTTGACTTTCATTTGATCCAATTAGCTTTGTAGAATGTATTTGACTTTTATTTGATTCCAATAGCTTTGTTTAAATGTGTTTGACTTTCATTTGATTCAATTAGCTTTGTAGAATGTATTTGACTTTTATTTGATTTAATTTGCTTTGTTTGAATGTATTTGACTTTCATTTGGTTCAAATAGATTTGTAAAATGTATTTGACTTTCATTTGATTCAAATAGCTTTGTAGAATGTATTTGACTTTTTTTTTTATTCAAATAGCATTGTTTGAAAGTGTTTAAGTTTCATTTGATTCAATTAGCTTTGTAGAATGTATTTGACTTTCATTTGATTCAAATAGCTTTGTTTGAATGTGATTGAATTTCATTTGATTCAATTTGCTTTGTAGATTGCATTTCACTTTCATTTGATTTATATAGCTTTGTTTGAATGTGTTTGACTTTCATTTGATTGAAATAGCTTTGTTTGAATGTGTTTCACTTTTATTTGATTCAATTAGCTTTGTAGAATGTATTCGACTTTCATTTGATTAAAATAGCTTTGTTTGAATGTGTTTGACTTTCATTTGATTTAATTTGCTTTGTTTGAATGTGTTTGACTTTCATTTGATTCTATTAGCTTTGTTTAATGTATTTGACTTTCATTTGATTTAATTAGCTTTGTTTTAATGTGTTTGACTTTCATTTAACTCAATTAGCTTTGTAGAATGTATTTGACTTTTATTTGATTTAATTAGCTTTGTTTGAATGTATTTGACCCTCATTTGATTCAAATAGCTTTGTTTGAATGTGTTTAACTTTCATTTGATTCAATTAGCTTTGTAGAATGCATTTCACTTTCATTTGATTTAAATAACTTTGTTTGAATGCGTTTAACTTTCATTTGATTCAAATAGCTTTATTAGAATGTGTTTGACTTTCATTTGATACAATTAGCTTTGTTGAACGTACTTGACATTCCTTTGATTAAAATAGCTTTGCTGGAATATGTTTGACTTTCATTTGATTCAATTAGCTTTGTTTCAATGTGTTTTACTTTCATTTGATTCAACTAGCTTTTTAAAATGTATTTGACTGTCTTTTGATTCAAATAGCTTTGTTTGAATGTGTTTGACTTTCATTTGATTCAATTAGCTTAGTAGAATGTATTTGACTTTCATTTGATTCAAAAAGCGTTGTTTGAATGTGTTTAACTTTCATTTGATTCAATTAGCTTTGTAGATTGCATTTCACTTCCATTTGATTTAAATAACTTTGTTTGAATGTGTTTGACTTTCATTTGATATAATTAGCTTTGTAGAACGTATTTGACTTTCATTTGATTCAAATAGCTTTGTAGGAATGTGATTGACTTTCATTTAATTCAATCAGCTTTGTAGAATGTATTTGACTTCCATTTGATTTAAATAGCTTTGTTTGAATGTGTTTGATTTTCATTTGATCCAATTAGCTTTGTAGAATGTATTTTACTTTCATTTGATTCAAATAGCTTTGTTTGAATATGTTTGACTTTCATTTGATTTAATTTTCTTTGTAGAATGCATTTCACTTTCATTTTATTTATATAGCTTTGTTTGAATGTGTTTGATTTTAATTTAAATTAAAAAGCTTTTTTTGAATGTGTTTGACTTTCATTTGATTTAAAAGGCTTTGTTTAAATGTGTTTGACTTTTAATTTGATTCAATTAGCTTTGTAGAATGTATTTTACTTTTATTTGATTTAATTAGCTTTGTGTGAATGCATTTGACTCTCATTTGATTCAATTAGCTTTGTTTAAATGTGTTTGACTTTTAATTTGATTCAATTAGCTTTGTAGAATGTATTTTACTTTAATTTGATTTAATTAGCTTTGCGTGAATGCATTTAACTCTCATTTGATTCAATTAGCTTTGTTTGAATGTGTTTGACTTTCATTTGATTCAATTAGCTTTGTAGAATGTATTTTACTTTAATTTGATTTAATTAGCTTTGTGTGAATGCATTTGACTCTCATTTGATTCAATTAGCTTTGTTTGAATGTGTTTGACTTTCATTTGATTCAATTAGCTTTGTAGATTGTATTTTACTTTAATTTGATTTAATTAGCTTTGTTTGAATGTATTTGACTCTCATTTGATTCAAATAGCTTTGTTTGAATGTATTTGACTTTCATTTGATTTGAAAGATTTGTTTGAAGGTGTTTGACTTTCATTTGATTTAAAAGGCATTGTTTGAATGTGTTTGACTTTCATTTGATTCAATTAGCTTTCTTTGAATGTGTTTGACTTTCATTGATTCAATTAGCTTCGTAGAATGTATTTGACTTTCATTTGATTCAAATAGCTTTGTTTGAATGTGTTTGACTTTCATTTGATTCAATTTGCTTTGTAGAATGTATTTGACTTTCATTTGATTCAAATAGCTTTGTTTGAATGTGTTTGACTTTCTTTTGATTCAATTTGCTTTGTAGAATGCATTTCACTTTCATTTGATTTATATACCTTTGTTTGAATGTGTTTGACTTTCATTTAAATTATAAAGCTTTTTTTGAATGTGTTTGACTTTCATTTGATTTAAAAGGCATTGTTTGAATGTGTTTGACTTTCATTTGATTCAATTAGTTTTGTTTGAATGTGTTTGACTTTCATTGATTCAATTAGCTTCATAGAATGTATTTGACTTTCGTTTGATTCACATAGCGTTGTTTGAATGTGTTTAACTTTCATTTGATTCAATTAGCTTTATTTGAATGTGTTTGACTTTCATTTGATACAATTAGCTTTGTTGAACGTATTTGACATTCATTTGATTAAAATAGCTTTGTTGGAATATGTTTGACTTTCATTTGATTCAATTAGCTTTGTTTGAATGTGTTTGACTTTCATTTGATTCAACTAGCTTTGTAAAATGTATTTGACTGTCATTTGATTCAAATAGCTTTGTTTGAATGTGTTTGACTTTCATTTGATTCAATTAGCTTAGGAGAATGTATTTGACTTTCCTTTGATTCAAATAGCGTTGTTTGAATGTGTTTAACTTTCATTTGATTCAATTAGCTTTGTAGAATGTGTTTCGGGGTTTTCTGATGTCCTGCGGGAGAGTTACAATTCCGAGACTGGAACCGGACGCCTGTACCTGCAAAATAACGGAGACTCCTGAGAGCTCCGCCTCCGACGGTCAAGTTAGTACCTGATTAAGGAGTAATCAATACAGAAATTAAAGTAATCAGATCTCTCTAGGTGAGAGTGCTTAGTGTTGGTAATCTGCGTTGTTAGCGAGATTAGCCGGTTGTTAATAAGTCTGTTCTTCTCTGCTTGATCTCTTAATTATTCGGTTGTGTCGATTAATGTGGATTAATCGAGTATTTATAGCCTTGGGAAGCGTGCAACTCTCTAGGTTTAAGGTAAACCTAGGGCTGATCGGGCCTCTAGACTGAATTGGGCCTTGATGGCCGGTTGTCCCATTTGGCATGGGTGGACACGTGGCGTGTCTTAAGTGGTCCGTGGAGGACGTATCTGTGACTGACACGTGGCAAGCTCCTGTTGGCCTTCGTGAAGGACACGTGGCGGAACCTGGTTGGTCCACTTGTCAGACGGTGATTGGTGGATAAAAATCCCCTAATCATTTGCCCCTCACAGGTGGCACGCGACTGGTCACGTGTCGCCTGTGACAGGTGTCGCACGGTGACAGGCGACGGCCCGTTACAGGTGTCACCTTGCAGACGGCCGAGAGACTTTCCCGCCCAAATTTTGAATTCGGAAGCGACCCTTCGCCTTCTCATTTTGCCTATAAAAGGAAGTGCTGACTTCGGTCATTTTCACATTTGAGAACTTTTGCGAGAACATTCGGACCCCTGAACTTGCTCTGACATTTCGGACTTTTTCTGCCTACCGCCTGTTCTGACAAGCCGACTGACCCGAACTTCCAGGACTTCATCAACCGTCACCCGTTCAGGTAACTCAGTTCTCTTACTCTTAATTTTCTTTTTATTTTTTGAAATGGCACCATGGAAGCACACGACACGCCCTAAGTTAGTGATCAGCCGGTCACCGGGGACGGCTGAATCTAGGACTAGGAGTGCCGCCTGCCCTTTTCTGGACCCATCTTTGCCCTTTATACAAAGTCCGACTGAATCTGTGTCTATGCAGAACGTGATGGCCAGAACAAAAAAGACTGCTATGATATCAAACTCAGACGGCTCCTCCCAAAGGGTGCTCCTTAGCGAAACATCTTACCAGGCGCCAGATGTAGAACGAGGCGACTGTCAAGCTGACAGTTCTGAGAGAGGGACCAAGGTGTTCCCTTCTCATCTTACCGTGGACATGTCTAATTTTCCTTCTGCTCCTTCTAAGGGAGAGGAGGCGGGCCCCTCTAGGAGAGGGGAGGAGTCGTCCTCTTCGGACTCGTCAGGGGACGAGTCCGAGTCCAGCTCTTCTGACCATAGTTCTTCTGGCTCAGAAGAAAAACATAGCCGCCTACAAGAGGCGAGAAGTTCTCATGCAGTGGAGAAGGGGGACAATTGGGCAGAGCCGTCCGCCTCTTACAGAGAGGAAAACGCCCCCTACTACTGCAGGGTACCCCGGGGCCGAATCGCAACAATGCGAGACAACGTGGCGAGCTTTATTGCTAACCACAAAATGGGCCCGGAGTATTTACTGTTTGTGCCGGATCCAGAGGATACTGTCGTCTGGCCGGCTGGTACCTGTTTCGGGGTTTTCTGATGTCCTGCGGGAGAGTTACAATTCCGAGACTGGAACCGGACGTCTGTACCTGCAAAATAACGGAGACTCCTGAGAGCTCCGCCTCCAACGGTCAAGTTAGTACCTGATTAAGGAGTAATCAATACAGAAAGTAAAGTAATGAGATCTCTCTAGGTGAGAGTGCTTAGTGTTGGTAATCTGCGTTGTTAGCGTGATTAGCCGGTTGTTAATAAGTCTGTTCTTCTCTGCTTGATCTCTTAATTATTCGGTTGTTTTTTTTTGTTTTTTGATTAATGAGGATTAATCGAGTATTTATAGCCTTGGGAAGCGTGCAACTCTCTAGGTTTAAGGTAAACCTAGGGCTGATCGGGCCTCTAGACTGAAATGGGCCTTGATGGCCGGTTGTCCCACTTGGCATGGGTGGACACGTGGCGTGTCTTAAGTGGTCCGTGGAGGACGTATCTGTGACTGACACGTGGCAAGCTCCTGTTGGCCTTCGTGAAGGACACGTGGCGGAACCTGGTTGGTCCACTTGTCAGACGGTGATTGGTGGATAAAAATCCCCTAATCATTTGCCCCTCACAGGTGGCACGCGACTGGTCACGTGTCGCCTGTGACAGGTGTCGCACGGTGACAGGCGACGGCCCGTTACAGGTGTCACCTTGCAGACGGCCGAGAGATTTTCCCGCCCAAATTTGAATTTGGAAGCGACCCTTCGCCTTCTCATTTTGCCTATAAAAGGAAGTGCTGACTTCGGTCATTTTCACATTTGAGAACTTTTGCGAGAACATTCGGACCCCTGAACTTGCTCTGACATTTTCGGACTTTTTCTGCCTACCGCCTGTTCTGACAAGCCGACTGACCCGAACTTCCAGGACTTCATCAACCGTCACCCGTTCAGGTAACTCAGTTCTCTTACTCTTAATTTTCTTTTTATTTTTTGAAATGGCACCATGGAAGCACACGACACGCCCTAAGTTAGTGATCAGCCGGTCACCGGGGACGGCTGAATCTAGGACTAGGAGTGCCGCCTGCCCTTTTCTGGACCCATCTTTGCCCTTTATACAAAGTCCGACTGAATCTGTGTCTATGCAGAACGTGATGGCCAGAACAAAAAAAGACTGCTATGATATCAAACTCAGACGGCTCCTCCCAAAGGGTGCTCCTTAGCGAAACATCTGACCAGGCGCCAGATGTAGAACAAGGCGACTGTCAAGCTGACAGTGCTGAGAGAGGGACCAAGGTGTTCCCTTCTCATCTAACCGTGGACATGTCTAATTTTCCTTCTGCTCCTTCTAAGGGAGAGGAGGCGGGCCCCTCTAGGTGAGGGGAGGAGTCGTCCTCTTCGGACTCGTCAGGGGACGAGTCCGAATCCAGCTCTTCTGACCATAGTTCTTCTGGCTCAGAAGAAAAACATAGCCGCCTACAAGAGGCGAGAAGTTCTCATGCAGTGGAGAAGGGGGATAATTGGGCAGAGCCGTCCGCCTCTTACAGAGAGGAAAACGCCCCCTACTACTGCAGGGTGCCCCGGGGCCGGATTGCAACCATGCGAGACAACGTGGCGAGCTTTATTGCTAACCACAAAATGGGCCCGGAGTATTTACTGTTTGTGCCGGATCCAGAAGATACTGTCGTCTGGCCGGCTGGTACCAGCTATGGTGACGGCTGCTTTGGCTGCTATGTGGCGGCCATCAAAGCTGGACTGCGCTTCCCATTACATCCGGCTGTTCAGCGGATTTTAGATGGGTATGATCTGGGGTTATGGCAGTTAGCCCCCAACTCTTGGGTAAACGTACTCGGCTATGTGGCCGGGTGCGAACTGAACGGGGTTGAGCCAAGTTTTGAGGCTTTCGCCCACATGAACTATCTCAGCCGGACCCCCAAGTCGGGAGGTACCGGCTGGTATCAATTGACAAGCCATAGGGGTTACCTCATGACGAGAGGTAAGGCAAACAAATGGAAGGATTGGCGGAACACCTTCCTTATTATCGAGAGTTCAGACACGGAGCTGAACAAACGTTTTAATAAGTGGAACAGGGATCCACCTCTTCTTGCAGGCGGCCGCAGCATGCCGCCTGTTCCCCCAAAGGCTAAAAAAGAGATCCTAGACAAAGGACTCTTCAAAGTAGAGACTAGGGTGAACTCTACTTCAGGGGTACGAGAGCAAGTACCCCTAAATTGCGTCCCGAGCTTCAAGTGGCTCTATGACGAGTACTTCTTGGCCGCCTGTGGCCTCGGCAGTCGGTGCTCTAGAGGTAGCCGGCCTGACGAATACTCTGTTTTTTCACGCCTTGTTTACTTGGAATTTTTACTAACTTTGCTGTTTATTTCTTTCAGCCGACGCCATGAGTAAAATAACAGCATCTAAGACTGCGGCGGCCATGCTGCGGGTCTCACTAATGAAGCAGTCGTATGTCGACTCCCCCAGCAAGGAGGCACCCTTGGTAGGCTTTGAAAACTCTTCTCCTTTTAGTTGTATTATGCATATACTAACTCTTTTTGTTTTCAGTCTGGCACTCCAAGGGCTTCTTCCTCGCAACAGCCGGACCCCAAGGCCCGGAGGACGACTGTTGCCAGCTCTCCTGGGTCTTCCAGGAAAACAGTGGCGGCTGAGAAGCAGCCGGCCACTTCTTCAAAAACCCAGGCGGGGCCGCCTAGATGTATGGACCCTCACTTGTAAAAAACTCACCCTTGCTTCTTTCTTGATTAAGTCTAACTTGTTTTATCCTTTTACTTAATGCAGCCGGCCCCCAGGGACTTGACTTGGTTGAGGTAGCCAAGTCAATGGTTAAAGTAGTTCCTCCCTCTGACAGGGAGGCGGTCAAGGGTGCCGGCACCCTTGACCTCGATGGAATTTCAGGGATCCTAGCTGAGGTATACTTAGCACCTTTTTGAGCTTTTGAGTTCCAGGACGCCTGTTAACTCTTTTGATTGGAAACTGACGCCTGTTTTTCTTTGTACTTAGGCCCTGCTCCGAGTCAACAGCCTTCGCAAGCCGATTGATCGGAAAAACAAAGAGGTAAAGGCCGCAAAGGCTATGGCCGCCTCCAGCTGTGATAAGGCAATGTTTCAAATTGCCCAAAATGAAGTACTGACCATTGATCTTCTTTATTATCAGGCGCAGGCGACCGCCGCTGTTCGGGCTCAGCTAGAGGCGGCCCAAAAGAAGGTTGACGAGCTGGAGGGGACCGTCACCAAACTTAAAGCCGAGCTGAAACCCCTTCGCCAAAAAATGCACTCTTACGAGGCCATGGAGAAATCTTTGGCTAACGTAAAAGAACGCCTGGTGACCCAGGAGAAGAGTCTTACCCAAGAGCTCTCGGACAAGGCCGAGCAAGAGAAACAAGAGCTCGTCCGGGAGATGGTGGAAGACTCCGCCCAAATCCAACGCATGACCTGGGAACGACTGTTCCCCAGTGCCGACTTTGCCTCATGGGAAAGAACGTACCGCCAGTGTTCGGAAATATATAATCAACAGATCCTGGCGGCTGCTGAAGAAGAGGCGATGGACGTTGCGTTGGAGGAGGAAGAGCCGGTTGTGGCGCTTGTGCCACTTGGGGGTAAGGCATCAAAAAATGATGCAGCTAAGGCCGAGTCCAGCAAGAAGAGTGCTGACCAGGCGGCTGCTGCTGATACTGAACTGCCCCCTTCTTAAGCTTTAAGTATATTTTTTTCTTTTCACGGCCTGCGTGCCGTTTGCTTTGTAATTACCCGGCCAGGGGCCGGGGTTTTGAATATTCTGCTGGTCTTTTATGGCCGGCTCATTTTAATCAAATTTTTTGTTTTTGTTCAAATTTGTCTAAGTATTTGAAATTTGCTCACTTGACCGACTGTTGTGTATGGCCGAACGTTAAGACAGGTACAAATAGTAAGTATGCCGCCTATGCCCCTGGACGACTGATTGTCTGTTTCCAGGATAGATGATCAGTCGGCCATTTTATCAATCGGTATTCGAACTCTTTATTCAAATAGAATTACCTAGTAGCCAAGGAATTTAAGTAGGAAAACAAGCGGCGGGTACCGGTTGTTTCCCTTTATTGCCAATGTTGGCTTTAAACTCGTTATTTTTTAACCTAGCAAGAGTATTGGTTGAGAGCCTTTGTTTATTAAAAACAAGTGGACGACTCATACCTTTTAGGCTCCATACTAAGTTTGAGTGACTATTAAGTTAACATAGGAGTTACTTAGTCTTTGTCACAATCTTGATTGAGTAGTAGAGGTGTCAGGCGGCGTAGGCCGGCTAGACCCCTTGATTCACCAATGTTTGCTGGCTATTAACTCAATAGGTTATCCAGTAGGAATAGGGGTTCGAGTGCCCTTGTTTGTTTAAAACGGGCGGACGACTCAAACCTTTTAGGTTCCATACCAAATTTGAAGGAGTGACTATGAGTTAACTTTGGAGTTACTCAGTCGCCGTCACTTTTGTTTGAGAAGTAGAGGTACCAGGCGGCGTATGCCGGCTAGACCCCTTGATTCGCCAATGTTTGTTGGCTATTAACTCAATAGGTACCCCCTGCATTTATCCCAAGTAATACAGGCGGTCATCTGACTCAGATGTCAACTGCTACCACTGGTTTGGTTAGTGATAGAGTTATCCTTGTCTCAAAAACGGCTACGTGGTTGCCCTTGGGGACAGTCGTATAGGTGCCGTGTAATTAGTTTATAGAACAATGTTCCACCCAAAAGGGAGCTGCTCTCTGCGACGAATTTCATCCGGAGGGATGCCGTCGGACGCCTGCTATGATGTTGGGACAGGTCGTATTAGTTTTGTAGATTTGATCAGGTGGCTTGGCGCCTGGTCTGATCATTCGGCCGATGGCCTTGGTAAGTTCTTGGTGAACGTAGGTGCTAAGTAAAAGAAGGGTAGCCGCCTGTTAGGTACAGGATCGGCCAGGCCCTTATCTTTTTAGCTAAGTATTGTGAGTAAAATACTCGATGGAGAGTAGCCGACTGTAAAGGAACAGACGGCATGCCCCTCTAAAGATAGTGAAACTCAATGGAGAGTAGCCGACTGTAAAGGTACAGACGGCATGCCCCTCGTAATACAATATTGAATAGTAAGTGCAAACTTTATTAAGTAGCTCTTTACTTTACATCATTCAGAAGAAATATTTTTTAAGGTTATCTACATTCCAGGTTCGAGGCAACGGTTGTCCGTCTGGTGTTTCCAGACGGTAGGTACCGTCCCTGACTTCCGCATAGATTCGGTAGGGTCCTTCCCAGTTGGGAGTTAGTTTTCCAGACTCATTGGCCCTACCAACTGCTTCCATTTTTCTAAGTACAAAGTCCCCTACTTTGAGTGGACGCCTGTGTACTTTCTTGTTGTATGATCTAGTCATTCTTAGGCGATAGATCTCATGGCGCAAAACAGCATTGCCCCTTTTTTCAGGAAGTGAGTCTAATGCCAGGCGCATAGCTTCCCAGTTTGCCTCTTCATCATATAGCATTACTCGAAGAGTCGGCTCGTAGTGTTCTATTGGAAGAACAGCTTCTGCACCATAAGTTAGGAGGAAGGGAGTTTCTCCAGTCGCCCCTTTTTCAGTCGTCCTAATGGCCCAAAGAACATGTGGTAGTTCATCTGCCCATAGGCCGCCTGCTCGTTCAATCTTTTTCTTGAGACCGTCTGAGATGATTTTATTAAAGGCTTCTACCTGGCCGTTTGCTTGTGGACGGCCGACAGATGCAAAGTAATGTGCAATTCCTTGGTCTCCCAACCAGCTTTTGAGAACAGGCGTCTCAAATTGGGGGCCATTATCAAAAACCATAGACATGGGAACCCCGAACCGAGTGATGACGTTTTTCCAAATGAATGAAATTACATCTTTCGTCTTGATTCCCTTTACAGCCTCCGCCTCTACCCATTTAGTGAAGTAGTCAACGGCAACAAGTATGTACCTTCTGTCGCCTGTAGCAGGCGTATATGGCCCAGAATGTCCATGCCCCACTTAGCAAACGGTAGTGGGCTGTGAATGGTAGTGAGGTCAGTAGCCGGACGGTGAATTAATTTGCCAAACCTTTGGCACTTGTCACATTTTTTCACCATCTCCATTGCATCTGCTTCCAAAGTAGGCCAAAAGTAACCCTGCCGCCTTGTCCTTTGAGCAAGCATCCTACCACCTATGTGGGAAGCACAGAAACCAGAGTGAAGATCATCTAGTATCTCTCGTCCCTTTTCAGGAGTAACACACTTTAAGAAGGGTTGAAGGTGCCCCCTCTTGTGAAGTTCTCCCTGTATAATTTCAAAACAGGAGGCTCGTTTTTTCAGTGCTGCCGCCTGTTGAGGATCATCCGGCAGTGTACCGTTTGTCAGATATGCCCTGATTGAATCCATCCAGGTTGAGCTTCTGTCTAGAATTCCAATAGGATTTTCCTCGATGCTTCTCTTCTCCATTACTTCCCAAAACACAGTCCGAGGAGTATCGGAGGAGGCGGATGATGCTAATTTCGAAAGTGCATCTGCCTGGTTGTTTTCTGATCTCGGCACTTGGATCAGATGGAAATCCTCAAGGGAGCCGACTGCTTGTCGGACCGCCTGTAAATACTTGATCATGGCCGGATGTGTTGCTTCGTATTCGCCATTGTACTGACTCACTATCAGTTGTGAATCAGAACAGGCGTCTATTTTCCTTGCCCCTGCCGCCTTACACATGCGGATCCCGGCTAGTAAAGCTTCATATTCTGCCTCATTGTTTGAAGCCTGGAAACTGAAGCGTAGAGCATACTCGAACCTGTCGCCCTCTGGAGATTGACATACGACGCCTGCTCCACAACCGTTTGAAGTGGAGCTTCCGTCCACATATACCTTCCAGACTTGGTCTGGAACTTGAGAGTCAGGAGGACGAGTCATCTCTACAATAAAGTCAGCAAAGGCTTGCCCCTTCACTGCTTTTCTAGGCTCGAAAGTAACTTCGAGACTCTGCATTTCTATGGCCCATTTGATCATTCGTCCGGAGGACTCCATGGTGGTAAGGGGCCGCTTGATCGGTTGGTCGGTATACACGACGACTGCATGTGCCAGAAAGTAGGGCTTCAATTTTTTAACAGCCATGAAGAGTGCAAGACCAAATTTCTCCACTAGGGGATACCTCAACTCGGCATTTTTCAGTACGTGACTGACAAAGTAGACCGGAAGTTGACAGCCGTCCCTTTCAGCAAGGAGCACCGCGCTTAACGCATGATCAGAGACGGCCAGGTACATGTACAGATTTTCTTTGGGCAAAGGGCTGACCAGCCTCGGCAAGGAATGCAAGTGAACCTTTAATTTCTGGAAGGCGGCCTCAGCATCCGGCCCCCATTCAAACCTTGCTTTTTTCTTAATTGCCTGGAAAAAGTATAGGCATTTGTCGCCTGATCGGCTTAGGAATCTTCCCAAGGCCGCCAGACAGCCTGTTAACTTCTGAACCTCTCGAACGGTACGAGGCGACTGCATGTCAATGACCGCCTGTACCTTCTCGGGGTTCGCCTCTATTCCTCTCTGGTTGATAAGGAATCCGAGAAATTTCCCAGACTCAACTCCAAATACACATTTCTTGGGATTGAGCATGACATGGTGCCGCCTGAGTGTGGCGAAAGTCTCTCGGAGGTCCGTCAGATGATCTTTCTGAAGTTTAGTCTTGACAATCATATCATCAATGTATGCCTCGACGTTTCTCCCAATCTGATCAAAGAACACTGTGTTTATCATTCGTTGGAAGGTAGCCGGAGCATTCTTAAGACCAAACGGCATGACCGTGTAACAGTATAATCCCTGATCAGTGACGAAGGCCGTCTTCTCCTGATCTTTCTTCCACAAAGGAATTTGATGAAAACCAGAATAGGCGTCCATAAAACTCATCAAGGCATGGCCGGCTGTTGAGTCGACCAGGTTATCAATTTTAGGCAGAGGGTAACTGTCTTTGGGGCACGCCTTGTTCAAGTCTGTGTAGTCTACACACATTCGCCAGGTGCCATTCGGCTTTTTAACAAGTACCACATTTGCAACCCAATCTGGGAAGTAACATTGCCGAATGAACCCTGCATCAAGTAATTTTTTGACTTCGGCGGCTGCCGCCTGACCTCTTTCTTCACCATGGTTCCGTTTCTTTTGTCGTACCGGCTTCTTTTTCGGATCCACAGCGAGTTTGTGTACTGCCAGATCAGGACTAATGCCTGGCATTTCATGGACTTCAAATGCAAAGATGTCCTTGTATTCTTTCAACAAGTTGTGAAAGTCGGCACCAAGGTTTCTTAGAGCAGCCGTCCCTACTTTGACTGTTCGGTCAGGATGGGAGTCGTCTAATATCAGGTCCGCATGCTCACCAGCCGGCTGAGGGCGGAACTCATCCGGCCGGTCCTCTGCCAATGATTGCTATTTTCTTGCTTTTCTTGCGGACTCAGTCTGGAGTGCCTTTCTCTTTTTGTCGCCTGTTTCTTGAACAGGCGCACTTACCTTGACATTGCCAAGGTCTGTTTTTTCTCCACTTGACCCAGTGGCCATAACAGTGGGCTTGACATCCGAGAGATAGCACTCTCGGGCCATCCTCTGATCTCCCCTAAGGGAGCCGACTGTTCCATTGTCCCTTTCAAACTTAAGCAGCATAAGTGACGGGATTATAACAGCCTTGGAATTATTCAGGGTTGGTCGACCCAGAATCATGTTGTAGGCAGAGAGTTCCTCTACCACTAGGAACCGGACTACCATGTGTCGTCCTTCCCCTTTTTCGCCCAGGCGGATGGGTAGATCTACTCGTCCCAGTGGGTGGACGACTCCTCCCCCAAACCCTATTAAAGGGTGGGAGGCCGGATGTATGCAGTCCGTCTGATATTTCAGTTTTGATAGACATTTGCTGCTGATGAGATCTGAAGAGCTCCCGGTATCTATGAGGATTCGGCCAACTCTCTGGTTTGGCCACTTTACATTCAATAACGAGAGGGTCGTCATGCGGCCCCCTTATTCCTCCTAGATCCTCTTCAGTGATGACAATCTCAGGAAATGTATATTTGGACGGTCGTTCTTGGTGAACGGAATTTACATCTAACCGCCTTATATTATCTTTGTTGCCCCTAATAGTGGGGCCGCCTCCTGAGAAGCCGCCTGCAATGGTGTAGACGACTGCATCATCTGTATCAGAACTGTCGGCCTGCTGATTCTTTTTGGCCGACTGCTTTTTTGAGGAAGTGTTTCCCGCAGATTTCTTGACATAAGTGTCAAGATCACCTTGATCAGCCAATCGGTCTAGGTACCGCATGAGACTGATGCAGTCATTGGTGTGATGACCAATGTCATCATGATAAGCACAGATTTTGTCTTGGTTCCGGTTGCTCGCAGAACCCTTCATGGGGAGCGGCTTCTCAATTGAGAGCCGTTCCTTTATTTCTTTTAGGATAAACTGGTTATCCTTGTTAAACACATATTTTGGGGAGTATGGTTTGAATTCTTTTTTCTTTTTCTGGGCCGGCTGTTTAGAGGAATCAGCCGCCCAGACCCCTTTTCTTTTTTCATCCTTGTTGGACGACTGTTTCTGTCGTCCCTCTCTATTGTCGAACCTCTTCCCGTCCGACTGTTTCATCGTACACAGATCAGTCGCCTGTATATAGGCTTCTGCTTCAATCAAGGCCTCTTGAAGAGTCGCCACCCTTTTTCGAACTAAATCAAATTTGAAGGTAGACCCGTCTTTGAGACCTCTAAAAAAGTCAGTATAAGCTACCTCATCCGGTAACCCTTGAATCTGTATTCTCATCAGGTTGAACCGCTTGATGTAGGAACGAAGCCCCTCCTTTTCACCCTGCTGAATTGTTCCCAAATCAAGGGTCGTTTTCTTCGCAGGGATGTTCATTGCGAAGTTGGAGGCAAATAAGTAAGCAAGCGTCCTGAAGCTGTTTACACAACCAATCGGCAGGTTGCCGAACCATTGCTGTGCAATTCCCTTGAGAGTCGCTGGGAAACACTTGCACCAAGTGGGATCATCCAACCCTTGAAGGTACATCAGGTTGGTGAATGCCATCAGATGGTCTTCCGGGTTAGTAGTGCCATCATAGGCGCCTACTAAAACATTTTTTACTTTGGCCGGCTGAGCGGCTTCAGTAATTTCCTTGGAGAAGGCCGACGGCTGTTCACCAAGTCTAAGCAGCCGTAGCTGCCAGTCCATAGGTTGGACGTTTTTTGCTGCAGGTCCACCAAATGGAGGTGGCTGCATAAAATACTGTTGTTGCGGCACAAATGGTAAGTTTGGTACCGCCTGGGCACTATGAAAGTCGGACTGACGGGAGGTGCCGCCTGACTGACTCTCATGGTACGACTGAGTTGGCCTCATCGAGGCGTTTCGCAAACTGTCCTGAAAATTTGAAGTAGAAGCCGACTCTGATAATCGGTCACTCTTCTTCTGCTCTAGCAGGTGCCGAGCATCTGTGAACGTTTGCTTTGACCCGTCCGCCTGAATATGACGAACCGGTTTCCTATTTCCCGTAGGGTAACGGAATTTTGTGAAATCAAGAGCAGACGGTTCCCGCTTCTTGGATTTAGGATGGGGAGTCGCCTCTCGCCCTTGAACTGGCTTCCTCCTCAGTGAAGTGGAAGGTTTCTTGGCCGACTGCTCTTTGACTGAAGCAGGCGGTTTTTTGTTGATCAACTCTTGGATCTCTCCCTTGAAGTCCCTCATGAAGGTCATGAGTTCGTTCCTTGTGATGGGAGCAGACCCATCAGTCGGCTGTTGCCGAGCAAGCGGTGCGCCTGCTGGCTCGCTTCCTGTTTGAAGATACTCCCGTTCCCTTATTTCAGTATGACGGGTACGGCGGGCCCTTAGGGTCCCGTCTGGAGCTGTATGAGTTTCAACTTCAAATTCACTTTCGGTATCATGGTCCGACTGAACTTGAGGGTCGTCTAGGGGACGCCTCTCTTTTGGAGTCGGTACAGACTTGGATGCCATCTCTGAAGTACTCTCCCCATAGACGGCGCCAAATGTTTCGGGGTTTTCTGATGTCCTGCGGGAGAGTTACAATTCCGAGACTGGAACCGGACGTCTGTACCTGCAAAATAACGGAGACTCCTGAGAGCTCCGCCTCCAACGGTCAAGTTAGTACCTGATTAAGGAGTAATCAATACAGAAAGTAAAGTAATGAGATCTCTCTAGGTGAGAGTGCTTAGTGTTGGTAATCTGCGTTGTTAGCGTGATTAGCCGGTTGTTAATAAGTCTGTTCTTCTCTGCTTGATCTCTTAATTATTCGGTTGTTTTTTTTGTTTTTTGATTAATGAGGATTAATCGAGTATTTATAGCCTTGGGAAGCGTGCAACTCTCTAGGTTTAAGGTAAACCTAGGGCTGATCGGGCCTCTAGACTGAAATGGGCCTTGATGGCCGGTTGTCCCACTTGGCATGGGTGGACACGTGGCGTGTCTTAAGTGGTCCGTGGAGGACGTATCTGTGACTGACACGTGGCAAGCTCCTGTTGGCCTTCGTGAAGGACACGTGGCGGAACCTGGTTGGTCCACTTGTCAGACGGTGATTGGTGGATAAAAATCCCCTAATCAGTAACCAGCTATGGTGACGGCTGTTTTGGCTGCTATGTGGCGGCCATCAAAGCTGGACTGCGCTTCCATTACATCCGGCTGTTCAGCGGATTTTAGATGGGTATGATCTGGGGTTATGGCAGTTAGCCCCCAACTCTTGGGTCAACGTACTCGGCTATGTGGCCGGGTGCGAACTGAACGGGGTGGAGCCAAGTTTTGAGGCTTTCGCCCACATGAACTATCTCAGCCGGACCCCTAAGTCGGGAGGTACCGGCTGGTATCAATTAACAAGCCATAGGGGTTACCTCATGACGAGAGGTAAGGCAAACAAATGGAAGGATTGGCGGAACACCTTCCTTATTATCGAGAGTTCAGACACGGAGCTGAACAAACGTTTTAACAAATGGAACAGGGATCCGCCTCTTCTCGCAGGCGGCCGCAGCATGCCGCCTGTTCCCCCAAAAGCTAAAAAAGAGATCCTAGGCAAAGGACTCTTCAAAGTAGAGACTAGGGTGAACTCTACTTCAGGGGTACGAGAGCAAGTACCCCTTAATTGCGTCCCGAGCTTCAAGTGGCTCTATGACGAGTACTTCTTGTCGCCTGTGGCCTCGGCAGTCGGTGCTCTAGAGGTAGCCGGCCTGACGAATACTCTGTTTTTTCACGCCTTGTTTACTTGGGATTTTTACTAACTTTGCTGTTTATTTCTTTCAGCCGACGCCATGAGTAAAATAACAGCATCTAAGACTGCGGCGGCCATGCTGCGGGTCTCGCTAATGAAGCAGTCGTATGCCGACTCCCCCAGCAAGGAGGCACCCTTGGTAAGCTTTGAAAACTCTTCTCCTTTTAGTTGTAATATGCATATACTAACTCTTTTTGTTTTTCAGTCTGGCACTCCAAGGGCTTCTTCCTCGCAACAGCCGGACCCAAGGCCCGGAGGACGACTGTTGCAAGCTCTCCTGGGTCTTCCAGGAAAACAGTGGCGGCTGAGAAGCAGCCGGCCACTTCTTCAAAAACCCAGGCGGGGCCGCCTAGATGTATGGACCCTCACTTGTAAAAAAACTCACCCTTGCTTCCTTCTTGACTAAGTCTAACTTGTTTTATCCTTTTACTTAATGCAGCCGGCCCCCAGGGACTTGACTTGGTTGAGGTAGCCAAGTCAATGGTTAAAGTAGTTCCTCCATCTGACAGGGAGGCGGTCAAGGGTGCCGGCACCCTTGACCTCGATGGAATTTCAGGGATCCTAGCTGAGGTATACTTAGCACCTTTTTGAGCTTTTGAGTTCCAGGACGCCTGTTAACTCTTTTGATTGGAAACTGACGCCTGTTTTTCTTTGTACTTAGGCCCTGCTCCGAGTCAACAGCCTTCGCAAGCCGATTGATCGGAAAAACAAAGAGGTAAAGGCCGCAAAGGCTATGGCCGCCTCCAGCTGTGATAAGGCAATGTTTCAAATTGCCCAAAATGAAGTACTGACCATTGATCTTCTTTATTATCAGGCGCAGGCGACCGCCGCTGTTCGGGCTCAGCTAGAGGCGGCCCAAAAGAAGGTTGACGAGCTGGAGGGGACCGTCACCAAACTTAAAGCCGAGCTGAAACCCCTTCGCCAGAAAATGCACTCTTACGAAGCCATGGAGAAATCTTTGGCTAACGTAAAAGAACGCCTGGTGAACCAGGAGAAGAGTCTTACCCAAGAGCTCTCGGACAAGGCCGAGCAGGAGAAACAAGAGCTCGTCCGGGAGATGGTGGAAGACTCCGCCCAAATCCAACGCATGACCTGGGAACGACTGTTCCCCAGTGCCGACTTTGCTCATGGGAAAGAACGTACCGCCAGTGTTTCGGAAATATATAATCAAACAGATCCTGGCGGCTGCTGAAGAAGAGGCGTTGGACGTTGCGTTGGAGGAGGAAGAGCCGGTTGTGGCGCTTGTGCCACTTGGGGGTAAGGCATCAAAAGATGATGCAGCTAAGGCCGAGTCCAGCAAGAAGAGTGCTGACCAGGCGGCTGCTGCTGATACTGAACTGCCCCCCTTCTTAAGCTTTAAGTATTTTTTTTTCTTTTCACGGCCTGCGTGCCGTTTGCTTTGTAATTACCCGGCCAGGGGCCGGGGTTTTGAATATTCTGCTGGTCTTTTATGGCCGGCTCATTTTAATCAAATTTTTTGTTTTTGTTCAAATTTGTCTAAGTATTTGAATTTGTCTAAGTATTTGAAATTTGCTCACTTGACCGACTGTTGTGTATGGCCGAACGTTAAGACAGGTACAAATAGTAAGTATGCCGCCTATGCCCCTGGGCGACTGGTTGTCTGTTTCCAGGATAGATGATCAGTCGGCCATTTAATCAATCGGTATTCGAACTCTTTATTCAATTTGACCAAGTAAATAGAATTACCTAGTAGCCAAGGAATTTAAGTAGGAAAACAAGCGGCGGGAACCGGTTTGTTTCCCTTTATTGCCAATGTTGGCTTTTAACTCGTTTAACCTAGCAAGAGTATTGGTTGAGAGCCTTTGTTTATTAAAAACAAGTGGACGACTCATACCTTTTAGGCTCCATACTAAGTTTGAGTGACTATTAAGTTAACATAGGAGTTACTTAGTCTTTGTCACAATCTTGATTGAGTAGTAGGTATCAGGCGGTAGGCCGGCTAGACCCCTTGATTCACCAATGTTTGTTGGCTATTAACTCAATAGGTTATCCAGTAGGAATAGGGGTTCGAGTGCCCTTGTTTGTTTAAAACAGGCGGACGACTCAAACTTTTTAGATTCCATACCAAATTTGAAGGAGTGACTATGAGTTAACTTTGGAGTTACCCAGTCGCCATCACTTTTGTTTGAGAAGTAGAGGTACCAGGCGGCGTAGGCCGGCTAGTCCCCTTGATTCGCCAATGTTTGTTGGCTATTAACTCACTAGGTACCCCCTGCATTTATCCCAAGTAATACAGGCGGTTATCTGACTCAGATGTCAACTGCTACCATTGGTTTGGTTAGTGATAGAGTTATCTTGTCTCAAAAACGGCTACGTGGTTGCCCTTGGGGACAGTCGTATAGGTGCCGTGTAATTAGTTTATAAACAATGTTCCACCCAAAAGGGAGCTGCTCTCTGCGACGAATTTCATCCGGAGGGATGCCGTCGGACGCCTGCTATGAATGTTGGGACAGGTCGAATTAGTTTTGTAGTTTTGATCAGGAGGCTTGGCGCCTGGTCTGATCATTCGGCCGGTGGCCTTGGTAAGTTCTTGGTGAACGTAGGTGCTAAGTAAAAGAAGGGTAGCCGCCTGTTAGTTACAGGATCGGCCAGGCCCTAATCTTTTTAGCTAAGTATAGTGAGTAAAATACTCGATGGAGAGTAGCCGACTGTAAAGGAACAGACGGCATGCCCCTCTAAAGATAAAGAGTGAAACTCAATGGAGAGTAGCCGACTGTAAAGGTACAGACGGCATGCCCCTCGTAATAACAATATTGAATAGTAAGTGCAAACTTTATTAAGTAGCTCTTTACTTTACATCATTCAGAAAAAAATTTTTTTAAGGTTATCTACGTTCCAGGTTCGAG